>NW_027182842.1:275000-442500 GCF_041146395.1 Eulemur rufifrons
TGCCCAGAGAGGAGAAGTGGGCATGTGTGTGGCAGGTGAAAAGTGCGGATCCTGTTTCAGACTTAGACTGAAACAGGATCCGCACTTTTCAGCCCGTTCCTTTAAGACTCCTTTGATTCATTCTCAATGATGGTGGAATGGTGGTGACCTCCTGGATTCGTGCTCCTGGAGTGGAAGGCATGGGTCTCCCACTGCCACAACCCTAGAGGTTCACTTCCCCACAAGAACGGTGGTGTGAATCCATGGAGAATCAGCGTGGGACAGAGAGAGAGAGCAAGAAAAGACTGAGGTGATTAGGGAAATAAATCACCAAAATCTGGAGAGTGCGGGATGGCCAATAGAGAAGGGAGCACGGGACAGCTGTACCCACCTCACCAGAGAGTGGGGTGGGTTCAGCCCCACAGGAAAGCATCTTGTTCCCCCTCTGACCTCCACACCCACTCAATTGAGGATCTGCCTGAAGTCGGTGCAGAATCGCCACGGGAGATGTGGGGCTCTGCAGAGAGGAGACATTGGCAGGAGGCATTTTGGACCCTGGAGTGCTGTGCGCAGCTGACGCACCTAGCAACTGTCTCCTATACGTGGGCGGTGGGGCTGCTTTGGTCCCGGCTCTAGCAGACGCCAAACTGCCTCGTATAGGTGGGCGGCTGGATTCTCCCGCTCCCCGGCTCCTCTGGCCTCTGCCGGTCCCTGAGCATTCAACCCCAGTGACAGTGATCTGCAGACGGGCGGCCGCCATTGTCGGGGTCCACAGCCTAAACGCTGAGGAGCGATTGGGTACCGGGCGGCTCCCTGGGCGGCTCCCTTCCCTAGTCCACGGACCCTGACTAGGAGCTCCACCTTTGTGTGAACACTGAGTGGTTCCCCAGTCACGAGAGAGTGGAGCGTGGACCTTGCAGACATTGGGGTGGGGCAGACCATCTCCCGCGGGAACTGCAGTGGCTGGGGCACTGGGTGAATGAGGGCACCGCTCCACTCTCCCTATCCACTGTCTTTCTTGCAGAGAGAGACAGAAGCCACCTCGGGAGAGGAAGAGGGGCAGCCCCCCCAGCGGAGCTAGCAAAATCCTGAACAATATGTGAAGGGCTCCCCCTAGTGACAGAGGAGGCAGCTTACCTGGCACTCACAGTGTGCCCCTATCCAGACTAAAGCTGAAAGAAGGGATCTTAAGGATTCATTCAGATGGGAAGGGCTCAGCGAAGGAACTCTAGGAGTATAAAGAATCAAGCTGAAACCATGCCCTCAAAGAGGATTACTAGTTCTCCACCAATTAACACAAAGCAGATTCCAAATAGCAACATGTCACAGGAAGAATTTCAAACATGGATCATAAATACGCTGAACATTATGCAAGAAAAAATGGATAATCAACACAAAGAAACCACAAAAAAGATCCAGGACTTGGAAGAAAAATTCACCAAAGAAATTGAAATACTGAAGAAAAATCAAACTGAACTCCTGGAAATGAAAAATTTATTCAAGGAGCTACAAAACACAGTGGAAAGTCTCAAGAGCAGGGTAGATCAAACAGAAGAAAGAATCTCAGAGATCGAAGATAACACTTTCCAATTAAATAAGGCAGTCACAGAGTTAAAACAAAGAAACTTGAGAAATAATCATAGTCTACAAGAAATGTGGGATTATGTAAAGAAGCCTAACGTGAGAGTTATCGGCATTCCTGAGGGTGAAGAAGACAATAAGCAAGGGTTGAATAAAGTATCTGAAGATATAATTGAGGAAAATTTCCCAGGCCTTGCCAAATCTCTAGATACACAGGTTCAAGAAGCTCAAAGAACCTCTGAGAGATTCATACCAAATAGGAAGACACCACGTCATGTAGTTATCAGACTGACCAAAATATCCACTAACGAGGCCCTTCTTCAATCTGTAAGGAGAAAAAAACAAGTAACATACAAAGGAAAGCCCATCCGAATCACGCCAGATTTCTCAACTGAAACCTTACAAGCAAGAAGAGATTGGAGCCCCATTCTCACTCTTCTGAAACAGAATAATGCCCAGCCTAGAATCCTGTACCCAGATAAGCTCAGTTTTATATATGAAGGTGAAATTAAGACATTCTCAGATAAACAAAAACTCAGAGAATTCACCAAGACAAGAGCAGCTTTCCAAGAAGTATTCAAAACAGAGTTACACGTGGTCCAGCACAAGAAGGACCTTCGAATGTAACACTAATCAAGAGATAAATATGAAAACACAGTTATCATAATGGCTCAAGAGAGAAAACAGATCAATGAAATTCAACCCAACATGAGGAACAGCAATCTGTCTCGCTTATCAGTTCTCTCATTAAATGTGAATGGATTGAATTCCCCACTCAAGAGACATGGACTGGCCCGATGGATAAAAAAGATATAAGCCAAGTATCTGCTGTCTTCAGGAAACTCATCTAACCTGCAAGGATGCATTTAGACTGAAAATAAAAGGGTGGAAATCAATATTCCAAGCAAATGGAACCCAAAAGAAAGCTGGCGTGGCAGTTCTAATGTCCGATAACGTAGTTTTTAAATCAACAAAAGTAAAGAAAGACAAAGATGGTTACTATATACTGGTGAAGGGTACAATTCAACAAGAAGACATAACTATACTTAACATATATGCACCCGATCTAGGTGCACCCAGATTCATAAAGCAAACCCTACTTGATCTGAACCAAATGATAGATAACAACACTTTAGTAGCCAGAGATTTTAACACGCCACTGACAGTTCAAGACAGATCCTCCAAACAAAAAATAAACAAAGAAATATTGGACGTATATAGAATGCTAGAACAAATGGGCCTGACTGACATCTACAGGACATTCTACCCAAATACCACTGAATATAAGTTCTTCTCATCAGCTCATGGGACATTCTCCAAGATTGACCATATCTTAGGACATAAAGCATGTCTTAAAAAATTTAAAAATATAGAAATAATACCATGCAGCTTCTCAGATCACAGTGGAATAAAAGTAACAATGAACCCTAACAGAAATCCTCATTTCTACTCAAAGTCATGGAAGCTAAATAACCTTCTCCTGAACAATCATTTTATAAATGAAGAAATCAAGTCAGAAATCAAAAGATTCTCTGAATTAAACGACAAAGGAGATACAACTTATCAAAATCTGTGGGACACAGCTAAAGCAGTCCTGAGAGGAAAATTTATTTCCATAAATGCCTATACCAAAAAGACAGAAAACTTACAAATAGACAATCTAATGAATAGACTCAAAGAGCTGGAGAAGAAAGAAGAGACCAAACCCAAACCCAGCAGAAGGAAATTATTAAGATTAAATCAGAACTAAATGAAAAGGACCATAAGGGAGATTAAACCAAACCATAACGGAGATTAATAAAACCAAAAGTTGGTTCTTTGAAAAAATAAACAAAATTGACACACCTCTGGCTAAACTAACCAAGAGCAGAAAAGAAAAATCTCTTATAACCTCGATCAGGAACACGAAAGGAGTAATCACGACTGATGCCACAGAGATACATGATATCATCTATGAATTCTACAAAAATCTTTATGCACACAAATTAGAAAACCTGGAGGAAATGGACAAATTCTTATAAACACACAGCCTTCCCAGACTCAACCAGGAAGACACAGAATTCCTGAATAGACCGATATCTAGATCTGAAATTGAAACAGCAATAAAAAACCTTCCCAAAAAGAAAAGCCCTGGACCAGATGGGTTCACACCTGAATTCTACCATACCTACAAAGAAGAACTGGTGCCCATCGTACATAAACTATTCTCCAATATAGAGAAGGATGGGATTCTCCCCAACACTTTTTACCAAGCCAACATAATCCTGATACCAAATCCAGGAAAGGATGCAACTAAAACAGAGAACTATAGACCAATTTCTCTTATGAATATAGATGCAAAAATTCTCAATAAAATTCTAACAAATCGAATCCAAGTGCTTATCAAAAAAATAATCCATCACGACCAAGTGGGCTTCATCCCAGAGATGCAGGGATGGTTTGACATATGGGAATGTAATTCATCACATAAATAGAAGCAAAAATAAAGATCAGATGATCCTCTCAATAGATGCAGAGAAAGCATTTGACAAAATTCAACACCCTTTTATGATAAGAACACTTAACAAAATAGGCATAGATGGGGCCTATATAAAAATGATACAAGCCATATACGACAAACCCTCAGCCAACATCATACTGAATGGGGAAAAACTGAAAGCATTCCCACTTCAAACTGGAACCAGACAAGGCTTACCACTGTCCCCATTACTTTTCTACATAGTATTGGAAGTCCTTGCAAGAGCTATCAGGCAAGAGAGCAGAATCAAGGGAGTTGAAATAGGGACAGAAGAGATCAAACTCTCACTCTTTGCTGATGATATGATGTTATATCTATAAAACCCCAAGGTTTCAACCAAGAGACTCCTGGAATTGATCAATGAATTCAGTAAAGTCTCAGGATAGAAAATCAATACACACAAATCAGAGGAATTCATATATGCCAATAACAGTCAAATGGAAAACCAAATTAAGGACTCAATACCCTTCAAAATAGCAACAAAGAAAATAAAATACCTAGGAATTTATTTAACTAAGGAGGTAAAGGACCTCTATAGGGAGAACTATGAAACACTGAGGAAGGAAATTGCAGAACATGTAAATAGGTGGAAAACCATACCATGCTCATGGATCGGTAGAATCAACATTGTTAAAATGTCTATACTGCCCAAAGTTATCTACAGATTCAATGCAATCCTTATTAAATTACCAACATCTTTTTTCACAGACATAGAAAAAATAATTTTACGCTTTGTATGGAACCAGGGAAGACCCCGTTTAGCAAAAGCAATCTTAAACAACAAAAACAAAATGGGAAGTATTAATTTGCCAGACTTCAAACTATACTACAAGGCTGTGGTTCTTAAAACAGCCTGGTACTGGCACAAGTGCAGGGACACAGACCAGTGGAACAGAACAGAAAATCCCAATATAAAACCATCCTCATATAGCCATCTAATCTTTGACAAAGCAGACAAAAACATACTCTGGGGAAAAGATTCCTTATTTAATAAATGGTGCTGGGAAAACTGGATATCCACATGTAGAAGACTAAAACAGGACACACAAAAATCAAATCACAGTGGTTAACAGACTTAAACCTAAGGTCAGAAACTATTAGAATTCTAGAAGAAAATGTAGGAAAGACTCTTACAGACATTGGCCTAGGCAAAGAATTTATGAAGAAGACCCCTAAAGCAATCACAGCAACCACAAAAATAAATAAATGGGACCTGATCAAATTAAAAAGCTTCTGCACAGCCAAAGAAACAGTCACGAGAGTAAATGGACAACCTACAGAATGGGAAAAAATTTTCGCATACTACACATCAGATAAAGGACTGATAACAAGAATCTATTTAGAACTCAGAAAAATCAGTAAGAAAAAATCAAACAACCCTATCAAAAAGTGGGCAAAGGACATAAATAGAAATTTTTCAAAAGAAGATATAAAAATGGCTAACAAACATATGAAAAAGTGTTCAACATCTCTAATCATCAGGGAAATGCAAATCAAAACCACAATGAGATATCACTTAACTCCAGTAGGAATGGCCTTTATCAAAAAGTCCCAAAACTATACATTTTGGTGTGGGTGTGGCGAGATAGGTACATTCATAAACTGCTGGTGGGACTGTAAACTAGTGCAGCCCCTGTGGAAAGCAATGTGGAGATACCTTAAACAGATTCAAGTAGACCTACCATTCGATCCAGCAATTCCATTATTGGACATCTACCCAGAAGAACAAAAGTCATTCTATAAAAAAGACACCTGCACCTGAATGATTATAGCAGCACAATTCACAATCACAAAGATGTGGAAACAACCCAAATGCCCATCAATTCATGAATGGATTAGCAAAATGTGGTATATGTATACCATGGAATATTACTCAGCTATTAGAAATAATGGCGATATGGCATCTCTTTGGTTCTCCTGGAGAGAGCTGGATCCCATTCTATTAAGTGAAGTATCCCAAGAATGGAAAAATAAGCACCACATGTACTCACCAGCAAATTGGTTTCCCTGAGTGCACATTTGGGAACAACACCAATTGGGTATCGGACAGAGGTTGGGGCCGGGTGGAAGGGATGGGTGTATACCTACTTGATGAATGTGATGTGCACTGCCTGGGGAATGGACACCCTTCAAGTTCTAACTGGGGGGGATGGGGTGGGGGAGAGGAGGGGTGCACACCTACATGATGAATGTGATGTGCACTGACTAGGGAATGGACAAAATTGAAGCTCAGAATCGGGGGAAAGGGGAGGCATGGGGAATGTATATAGCCTGATCTTTTGTACCCCCATAATGAGCTAACAAACAAACAAACAAACAAAAAAGAATCGTTTGATTCATCAGCTGGGAATACACCATGGTTCTTTAAAGACCTCTATGCGTGGGCCCAGGTAACTGGCAAGTTCCAAGAAGTATGCCACAGAGCTTTTGAAATAACCACTACGTTGAGAATTATTTGCTAGTTTTTGCACCACCTTTCACCATAATTGTGATAAGGTTGGTCCGTGCCTCCTTCAACCCAAGATGGCTGGGGCGGACAAAAGTATGCTGAGGCCTAGTTCACTTGGTGTTGCCGATAGTTGGTACTGGAGCCTGGCAAGAAGCCATGTTATTAAGAGTCATTCCACCATCCTTTCTCCATCATTTTAAAAGGCAGAACACCTTTTTCCAGTTATCATAAGAATGAGTTGCTGGAGGGGACGTTTTTGAGTGGGGTCGGGTGGTGCGTTGAGGGGAAGGCTCTCTGTCTGTCTGGTGGTTTGTCTTTATTATGCCCAAAGAGGAGAGGTGGGCATGTGTGTGGCAGGTGAAAAGTACGGATCCTGTTTCAGTCTTAGACTGAAACAGGATCCGCACTTTTCAGCCAGTTCCTTTACGAATCCTTTGATTCATCAGCTGGGAATCCACCATGGCTGTCGAGACCCCTCTATGTGTGGGTCCAGGTAACTGGCTAGTTCCAAGATGTATGCCGCAGAGCTTTGGAAATAACCACTACATTGAGTATTATTTGCCAGTTTTTGCAGCAACTTTCACAATGATTGTGAAAAGGTTAGGCAGTGCATCCTGAAACCCAAGCTGGCTTCCACAGAAACAACTACGGTTAGGCCAATCTCCCTTGGAGTTGCCGATAATTGGTACTGGTCCGTGGCAAGAAGCCATTCCTTTAAGTATCATTCCACCTTCCTTTCACAACTATTTTAAAAGGCAGAGCACCTATTGCCATTTAGCTTAAGGATGAGTCGCTGGAGGAAACGTTTTTGTGTGGGGTGGGAGAGGCAGAGCCAGGCCCTCTGTCAGTCCAGTGGTTTGTTTTTATTATCCCCGGAGAGGAGAAGTGGACATGTGTGTGGCAAGTGAAAAGTGTGGATCCTGTTTCAGTCTTAGACTGATACAGGATCGGCACTTTTCATCCTGTTCCTTTAAGAATCCTTTGCTTCATCAGCTGGGAATCCACCATAGTTCTCTACACCCCACTATGTGTGGACCCACTTAACAGGCTAGTTCAAAGAAGTATGCCACAGAGCATTTGAAATAACCACTACCATGGAAATTATTTGCCAGCTTTTCCAGCACTTTTACCATAATTTTGATAAGGTTCATTTGTGCTTCCTTAAACCCTAGATGGCTTCCATGGACAAACCTATACTGAGGGTTCTCTCGCTTGGTGTTGCCAATACTTGGTACGGGAGTCTGACAAGAATCCAGTCTTTTAATTATCATTGCCCCATCCTTTCTCCCTTATATTAAAAGGTGAGCAACTTTCGGCAGTTAGCATAAGGATGAGTCAACGGAGGGGACGTTTTTGGGTGGGATCGGGGTGGTTTGGGGGACAGTCCCTCTGTCAGTCTGGTTGTTTGTGTTTATTATGCCCAGACAGGGAAGTGGATATATTTGTGGCAGGTGAAATGTGCGGATCCTGTTTCAGTTAGACTGAAACAGTATCCGCACTTTTCAGCCGGTTCCATTAAAAATCCTTTGATTCATCAGCTGGGAATCCACCATGGTTCCTTAGAACCCTCCATGCATGGGCCCATGAACTGGCCTGTACCAAGATGTATGCTGCACAGCTTTTGAGATAAACACTACGTGTAGAATTATTTGCCAGTTTCTGCAGCACATATCACCATAATTGTGATAAGGATCGTCTGTGCCTCCTTAAACACAAGATGGCTGCCACGGAGAAAACTATGCTGAGGCCTAGGTCACTTGGATTTCACGACACTTGTTACTGGAGGCTGGAAGGAGGCCATTCTTTTAAGTATCATTCCACCATACTTTCCCCATTATTTTAAAATGCACGGAAACCTTTGCAAGTTAGCATAATAATTAGTAGCTGGAGGGGACATTTTTATTTGTGGGGTCGGTGTGGGTGGGGGGCGCAGGCCCTCTGTCAGTTCGCTGGATGGTTTTTATTTTCCCCAGACCGGAGAAGTGGGCATGTGTGTGGCAGGTAAAAAGTTCGGACCCCGTTTCTGTCTTAGACTGAAACAGAAACCGCACTTTTCACCCCGTTCCATTAAGAATCCCTTGCTTCATCAGCTGGGAATCCACCATGGACCTCTAGACTGCTCTATGCGTGGGCCCAGTTAACTGGCTAGTTCAAAGAATTATGCCGCAGAGCTTTTCAAGTAACCACTACCATGAGAATTACTTGACCGCTTTTGCAGCACCTTTCACCATAATTGTGATAAGGTTCATCTGTGCCTCCTTAAACCCAAGATGGCTGCCAGGGACAAACGTGTGCTGAGGCCTAGGTGACTTGCTGTTGCCAATACTTGGTATGGGAGTCTGGCAATAAGCCAGTCTTTTAGGTATAATTCCACCATTCTATCTCCATTATTTTAAAAGGCAGAGGACGTATTGCCAGATAGCATAAGGATCAGTCGCTGGAGGGCACGATTTTGTGTGGGGTGGTGGGGGGCGGGGGCAGGCCATCTGTCAATCCGATGGGTTGTTTTTGTTATCCCTAGAGAGGAGAAGTGGGCATGTGTGTTGCAGGCAAAAAGTCCGAATCCTGTTTCAGTCAGGATCTGCACTTTTCAGCCTGTTCCTTTAAGAATCCTTAGATTCATCACCTTGGAATCCACCATGGTTCTCCAGACCCCTCTATGCATGGGCCCAGGTAACAGGCTTCTTCCAAGAAGTATGCCACAGAGCTTTTGAATTAAACAGTACGTTGAGAATTATTTGCCGGGTTTTCAGCACGTTTCAACATAATTATGATAAAGTTTGTATATGCCTCCTTAAACCCAACATGGCTGCCACGGGCATAACTATGCTGAGGCATAGCTGACTTGGTGTTGCCTATTTTTGTTAGTGGAGACTGACAAGAAGCCATTCTTCTAAGTATCATCCCACCACCATTTTTCCATTGTTTTAAAATGCAGGAAAATTTTGCAAGTTAGCATTATAATTAGTAGCTAGAGGGTACGGTTTTTTTTTTGTGTGTGTGTGTGGTCGATGTGGATGGGGGGGTCAGGCCCTCTGTCAGTTCAATGGTTAGTTTTTATTATCCCCAGAGAGGAGAAGTGGGCATGTGTTTGGCAGGTGAAAAGGGCGGATTCTGTTTCAGAGAATTAACGATGATCCCCATGGTCATCCCGTTCCTTTAATAATCCTTTACTTCATCAGCTGGAAATCCACCATGGTTCTCTATACTCCTCTTTGCGTGGGAACAGGTAACTGCCTTGTTCCAAGAAGTATGCCGCAGAGCTTTTCAATTAACCACTACGTTGAAAATTATTTGCAGGTGTTCAGCGTTTTACCATAATTGTGAGAACATTTGTTTGTGCCTCCTGAAACCCAAGAAGGCTGCGATGGACATAGCTATGCTGAGGAGTAGCTGACTTGGTGTTGCCTATTTTTGTTAGTGGAGACTGACAGGAAGCCATTCTTCTAAGTATCATCCCACCACCATTTTTCCATTGTTTTAAAATGCAGGGAAATTTTGCAAGTTAGCATTATAATGAGTAGCTGGAGGGTACGGGTTTTTTTGTGTGTGTATGGTCGATGTGGATGGGGGGGTCAGGCCCTCTGTCAGTTCGCTGGTTAGTTTTTATTATCCCCAGAGAGGAGAAGTGGGCATGTGTTTGGCAGGTGAAAAGGGCGGATTCTGTTTCAGAGAATTAACTATGATCCCCATGGTTATCCCTTTCCTTTAATAATCCTTTACTTCATCAGCTGGAAATCCACCATGGTTCTCTATACTCCTCTTTGCGTGGGAACAGGTAACTGGCTTGTTCCAAGAAGTATGCCGCAGAGCTTTTCAATTAACCACTACGTTGAAAATTATTTGCAGGTGTTCAGCGTTTCACCATAATTGTGAGAACCTTTGTTTGTGCCTCCTGAAACCTAAGAAGGCTGCGACGGACATAACTATGCTGAGGAGTAGCTGACTTGGTGTTGCCTATTTTTGTTAGTGGAGACTGACAAGAAGCCATTCTTCTAAGTATCATCCCACCACCATTTTTCCATTGTTTTAAAATGCAGGGATATTTTGCAAGTTAGCATTATAATTAGTAGCTGGAGGGTACGGTTTTTTTTTGTGTGTGTGGTCGATGTGGATGGTGGGGGTCAGGCCCTCTGTCAGTTCGCTGGTTAGTTTTTATTATCCCCAGAGAGGAGAAGTGGGCATGTGTTTGGCAGGTGAAAAGGGCGGATTCTGTTTCAGAGAATTAACGATGATCCCCATGGTCATCCCTATCCTTTAATAATCCTTTACTTCATCAGCTGGAAATCCACCATGGTTCTCTATACTATTCTTTGCCTGGGAACAGGTAACTGGCTTGTTCCAAGAAGTATGCCGCAGAGCTTTTCAATTAACCACTACGTTGAAAATTATTTGCAGGTGTTCAGCGTTTCACCATAATTGTGAGAACATTTGTTTGTGCCTCCTGAAACCCAAGAAGGCTGCGACAGACATAACTATGCTGAGGAGTAGCTGACGTGGTGTTGCCTATTTTTGTTAGTGGAGACTGACAAGAAGCCATTCTTCTAAGTCTCATCCCACCACCATTTTTCCATTGTTTTAAAATGCAGGGAAATTTTGCAAGTTAGCATTATAATTAGTAGCTGGATGGTACGGTTTTTTTTTAGTGTGTTGTCGATGTGGATGGTGGGGGTCAGGCCCTCTGTCAGTTCGCTGGTTAGTTTTTATTATCCCCAGAGAGGAGAAGTGGGCATGTGTTTGGCAGGTGAAAAGGGCGGATTCTGTTTCAGAGAATTAACGATGATCCCCATGGTCATCCCTTTCCTTTAATAATCCTTTACTTCATCAGCTGGAAATCCACCATGGTTCTATATACTCCTCTTTGCGTGGGAACAGGTAACTGCCTTGTTCCAAGAAGTATGCCGCAGAGCTTTTCAATTAACCACTACGTTGAAAATTATTTGCAGGTGTTCAGCGTTTCACCATAATTGTGATAACCTTTGTTTGTGCCTCCTGAAACCCAAGAAGGCTGCGACGGACATAACTATGCTGAGGCGTAGCTGACTTGGTTTTGCCTATTTTTGTTAGTGGAGACTGACAAGAATCCATTCTTGTAAGTATCATCTCACCATCATTTTTCCATTGTTTAAAAATGCAGGAAAATTTTGCAAGTTAGCATTATAATTAGTAGCTGGAGGCTACGGTGTTTTTTTTTTTTTTTTTCCTGTGGGGTCGGTGTGGATGTGTTGGTCAGGCCCTCTGTCAGTTCCCCGGTTGGTTTTATTATCCCCAGAGAGGAGAAGTGGGTATTAGTATGGCAGGTGAAAACTGCGGATCTGTTTCAGAGAATTAAACAGGATCCGCATGGTAATCCCGTTCCTTTAAGTATCCTTTGCTTCATGAGCAGGGAATCCACCATGGTTCTATATACTTGTCTATGCGTGGGCACAGGAAACTGGCTAGTTCCAAGAAGTATGCCTCAGAGGTTTTCAATTAACCAGTATGTTGACAATCCTTTGCAGGTTTTCAGCGTTTCACCATAATTGTGATAACGTGTGTATGTGCCTACTGAAACCAAATATGGCTGCTACGGACATAACTATCCTGAGGCGTAGCTGACTTGGTGTTGCCTATTTTTGTCAGTGGAGACTGACAAGAAGCCATTCTTCTAAGAATCATCCCACCATCATTTCTCCATTGTTTAAAAATGCAGGGAAATTTTGCACTTGGCATTATAATTAGTAGCTGGAGGGTACTTTTTTGTTTTGTGGGGTCGGTCAGGATGGGTGTTCAGGCCCTCTGTCAGATCGCTGGTTTGTTTTTATTATCCACAGAGAAGAGTAGTGGGCATGTGTTTGGCAGGTGAAAAGTGCGGATTCTGTTTCAGAGAATTAAACAGGATCCGCATGGTCATCTCATTCCTTTAAGAATCCTTTGCTTCATCAGCTGGAAATCCACCATGGTATTATATACTCCTCTTTGCGTGGGAACAGGTAACTGTCTTGTTCCAAGAAGTATGCCGCAGAGCTTTTCAATTAACGACTACGATGAAAATTATTTGCAGGTGTTCAGCGTTTTACCATAATTGTGAGAACATTTGTTTGTGCCTCCTGAAACCCAAGAAGGCTGCGATGGACATAGCTATGCTGAGGAGTAGCTGACTTGGTGTTGCCTATTTTTGTTAGTGGAGACTGACAAGAAGCCATTCTTCTAAGTATCATCCCACCACCATTTTTCCATTGTTTTAAAATGCAGGGAAATTTTGCAAGTTAGCATTATAATTAGTAGCTGGAGGGTACGGTTTTTTTTTTTTTGTGTGTGGTCGATGTGGATGGGGTGGTCAGGCCCTCTGTCAGTTCGCTGGTTAGTTTTATTATCCCCAGAGAGGAGAAGTGGGCATGTGTTTGGCAGGTGAAAAGGGCGGATTCTGTTTCAGAGAATTAACGATGATCCCCATGGTCATCCCGTTCCGTTAATAATCCTTTACTTCATCAGCTGGAAATCCACCATGGTTCTATATACTCCTCTTTGCGTGGGAACAGGTAACTGGCTTGTTCCAAGAAGTATGCCGCAGAGCTTTTCAAATAACCACTATGTTGAAAATTATTTGCAGGTGTTCAGCGTTTCACCATAATTGTGAGAACATTTGTTTGTGCCTCCTGAAACCCAAGAAGGCTGCGACGGACATAACTATGCTGAGGAGTAGCTGACTTGGTGTTGCCTATTTTTGTTAGTGGAGACTGACAAGAAGCCATTCTTCTAAGTCTCATCCCACCACCATTTTTCCATTGTTTTAAAATGCAGGGAAATTTTGCAAGTTAGCATTATAATTAGTAGCTGGAGGGTACGGTTTTTTTTTTTGTGTGTGGTCGATGTGGATGGTGGGGGTCAGGCCCTCTGTCAGTTCGCTGGTTAGTTTTTATTATCCCCAGAGAGGAGAAGTGGGCATGTGTTTGGCAGGTGAAAAGGGCGGATTCTGTTTCAGAGAATTAACGATGATCCCCATGATCATCCCGTTCCTTTAATAATCCTTTACTTCATCCGCTGGAAATCCACCATTGTTCTATATACTCCTCTATGCGTGGGCACAGGTAACTGGCTTGTTCCAAGAAGTATGCCGCAGAGCTTTTCAATTAACCACTACGTTGAAAATTATTTGCAGGTGTTCAGCGTTTTACCATAATTGTCAGAACCTTTGTTTGTGCCTCCTGAAACCCAAGAAGGCTGCGATGGACATAGCTATGCTGAGGAGTAGCTGACTTGGTGTTGCCTATTTTTGTTAGTGGAGACTGACAAGAAGCCATTCTTCTAAGTCTCATCCCACCACCATTTTTCCATTGTTTTAAAATGCAGGGAAATTTTGCAAGTTAGCATTATAATTAGTAGCTGGAGGGTACGGTTTTTTTTTTGTGTGTGTGGTCGATGTGGATGGGGGGGTCAGGCCCTCTGTCAGTTCGCTGGTTAGTTTTTATTATCCCGAGAGAGGAGAAGTGGGCATGTGTTTGGCAGGTGAAAAGGGCGGATTCTGTTTCAGAGAATTAATGATGATCCCCATGGTCATCCCGTTCCTTTAATAATCCTTTACTTCATCAGCTGGAAATCCACCATGGTTCTATATACTCCTCTTTGCGTGGGAACAGGTAACTGCCTTGTTCCAAGAAGTATGCCGCAGAGCTTTTCAATTAACCACTACGTTGAAAATTATTTGCAGGTGTTCAGCGTTTCACCATAATTGTGAGAACCTTTGTTTGTGCCTCCTGAAACCCAAGAAGGCTGCGACGGACATAGCTATGCTGAGGAGTAGCTGACTTGGTGTTGCCTATTTTTGTTAGTGGAGACTGACAAGAATCCATTCTTCTAAGTATCGTCCCACCACCATTATTCCATTGTTTTAAAATGCAGGGAAATTTTGCAAGTTAGCATTATAATTAGTAGCTGGAGGGTACGGTTTTTTTGTGTGTGTGTGGTCGATGTGCATGGGGGGGGTCAGGCCCTCTGTCAGTTCGCTGGTTAGTTTTTATTATCCCCAGAGAGGAGAAGTGGGCATGTGTTTGGCAGGTGAAAAGGGCGGATTCTGTTTCAGAGAATTAACGATGATCCCCATGGTCATCCCGTTCCTTTAATAATCCTTTACTTCTTCAGCTGGAAATCCACCATGGTTCTATATACTCCTCTTTGCGTGGGAACAGGTAACTGGCTTGTTCCAAGAAGTATGCCGCAGAGCTTTTCAATTAACCACTACGTTGAAAATTATTTGCAGGTGTTCAGCGTTTCACCATAATTGTGAGAACCTTTGTTTGTGCCTCCTGAAACCCAAGAAGGCTGCGATGGACATAGCTATGCTGAGGAGTAGCTGACTTGGTGTTGCCTATTTTTGTTAGTGGAGACTGACAAGAGGCCATTCTTCTAAGTCTCATCCCACCACCATTTTTCCATTGTTTTAAAATGCAGGGAAATTGTGCAAGTTAGCATTATAATTAGTAGCTGGAGGGTACGGTTTTTTTTTTTTGTGTGTGGTCGATGTGGATGGTGGGGGTCAGGCCCTCTGTCAGTTCGCTGGTTAGTTTTTATTATCCCCAGAGAGGAGAAGTGGGCATGTGTTTGGCAGGTGAAAAGGGCGGATTCTGTTTCAGAGAATTAACGATGATCCCCATGGTCATCCCTTTCCTTTAATAATCCTTTACTTCATCAGCTGGAAATCCACCATGGTTCTCTATACTCCTCTTTGCGTGGGAACAGGTAACTGCCTTGTTCCAAGAAGTATGCCGCAGAGCTTTTCAATTAACCACTACGTTGAAAATTATTTGCAGGTGTTCAGCGTTTCACCATAATTGTGAGAACCTTTGTTTGTGCCTCCTGAAAGCCAAGAAGGCTGCGACGGACATAACTATGCTGAGGCGTAGCTGACTTGGTGTTGCCTATTTTTGTTAGTGGAGACTGACAAGAAGCCATTCTTCTAGTATCATCCCACCACCATTTTTCCATTGTTTTAAAATGCAGAAGAAGGCTGCGACGGTCATAACTATGCTGAGGAGTAGCTGACTTGGTGTTGCCTATTTTTGTTAGTGGAGACTGACAAGAAGCCATTCTTCTAAGTATCATCCCACCACCATTTTTCCATTGTTTTAAAATGCAGGGAAATTTTGCAAGTTAGTATTATAATTAGTAGCTGGAGGGTACGGTTTTTTTTTTTTTGTGGTCGATGTGGATGGGGGCGGGTCAGGCCCTCTGTCAGTTCGCTGGTTAGTTTTTATTATCCCCAGAGAGGAGAAGTGGCCATGTGTTTGGCAGGTGAAAAGGGCGGATTCTGTTTCAGAGAATTAACGATGATCCCCATGGTCATCCCTTTCCTTTAATAATCCTTTACTTCATCAGCTGGAAATCCACCATGGTTCTCTATACTCCTCTTTGCGTGGGAACAGGTAACTGGCTTGTTCCAAGAAGTATGCCGCAGAGCTTTTCAATTAACCACTACGTTGAAAATTATTTGCAGGTGTTCAGCGTTTCACCATAATTGTGAGAACCTTTGTTTGTGCCTCCTGAAACCCAAGAAGGCTGCGACGGATATAACTATGCTGAGGAGTAGCTGACTTGGTTTTGCCTATTTTTGTTAGTGGAGACTGACAAGGATCCATTCTTGTAAGTATCATCTCACCATCATTTTTCCATTGTTTAAAAATGCAGGAAAATTTTGCAAGTTAGCATTGTAATTAGTAGCTGGAGGCTACGGTGTTTTTTTTTTTTTTTTTTTCCTGTGGGGTCGGTGTGGATGTGTTGGTCAGGCCCTCTGTCAGTTCCCCGGTTGGTTTTTATTATCCCCAGAGAGGAGAAGTGGGTATTAGTATGGCAGGTGAAAACTGCGGATCTGTTTCAGAGAATTAAACAGGATCCGCATGGTAATCCCGTTCCTTTAAGAATCCTTTGCTTCATGAGCTGGGAATCCACCATGGTTCTATATACTTGTCTATGCGTGGGCACAGGAAACTGGCTAGTTCCAAGAAGTATGCCTCAAAGCTTTTCAATTAACCAGTATGTTGACCATCCTTTGCAGGTTTTCAGCATTTCACCATAATTGTGATAACGTGTGTATGTGCCTACTGAAACCAAATATGGCTGCTACGGACATAACTATGCTGAGGCGTAGCTGACTTGGTGTTGCCTATTTTTGTCAGTGGAGACTGACAAGAAGCCATTCTTCTAAGTATCATCCCACCATCATTTCTCCATTGTTTAAAAATGCAGGGAAATTTTGCAAATTGGCATTATAATTAGTAGCTGGAGGGTACTTTTTTGTTTTGTGGGTTCGGTCAGGATGGGTGTTCAGGCCCTCTGTCAGATCGCTGGTTTGTTTTTATTATCCCCAGAGAAGAGTAGTGGGCATGTGTTTGGCAGGTGAAAAGTGCGGATTCTGTTTCAGAGAATTAAACAGGACCCGCATGGTCATCTCATTCTTTAAGAATCCTTTGCTTCATCAGCTGGGATTCCACCATGTTTCTATATACTCCTCTATGCGTGGGCACAGGTACCTGGCTTGTTCCAAGAATTATGCTGGAGAGTTTTCAAATTAACCAGTACGTTGAAAATTATTTGCAAGTGTTCAGCGTTTCACCATAATTTTGATAACGTTTGTATGTCACTCCTGAAACCCAAAAAGGCTGCGACGGACATAACTATGCTGAGGAGTAGCTGACTTGGTGTTTCCTATTTTTGTTAGTGGAGACGGACAAGAAGCCATTCTTCTAAGTATGATCCCACCACTATTTTTCCATTGTTTTAAAATGCAGGGAAATTTTGTAAGTTAGCATTATAATTAGTAGCTGGAGGGTACGGTTTTTTTTTGTGTGTGTGGTCGATGTGGATGGGGGGTGGTTAGGCCCTCTGTCAGTTCGCTGGTTAGTTTTTATTATCCCCAGAGAGGAGAAGTGGGCATGTGTTTGGCAGGTGAAAAGGGCGGATTCTGTTTCAGAGAATTAACGATGATCCCCATGGTCATCCCGTTCCTTTAATAATCCTTTACTTCATCAGCTGGAAATCCACCATGGTTCTCTATACTCCTCTTTGCGTGGGAACAGGTAACTGGTTGTTCCAAGAAGTATTCCGCAGAGCTTTTCAATTAACCACTACGTTGAAAATTATTTGCAGGTGTTCAGCGTTTCACCATAATTGTGATAACGTGTGTTTGTGCCTCCTGAAACCCAAGAAGGCTGCGACGGACATAACTATGCTGAGGAGTAGCTGACTTGGTGTTGCCTATTTTTGTTAGAGGAGACTGACAAGAAGCCATTCTTCTAAGTATCATCCCACCACCATTTTTCCATTGTTTTAAAATGCAGGGAACTTTTGCAAGTTAGCATTATAATTAGTAGCTGGAGGGTACGGTTTTTTTTGTGTGTGTGTGGTCGAAGTGGATGGGGGGGTCATGCCCTCTGTCAGTTCGCTGGTTAGTTTTTATTATCCCCAGAGAAGAGAAGTGGGCATGTGTTTGTCAGGTGAAAAGGGCGGATTCTGTTTCTGAGAATTAACGATGATCCCCATGGTCGTCCCGTTCCTTTAATAATCCTTTACTTCATCAGCTCGAAATCCACAATGGTTCTATATACTCCTCTTTGCGTGGGAACAGGTAACTGGCTTGTTCCAAGAAGTATGCCGCAGACCTTTTCAATAAACCAGTATGTTGAAAATCCTTTGCAGGTTTTCAGCGTTTCACCATAATTTTGATAACGTGTGTATGTGCCTACTGAAACCAAATATGGCTGCTACGGACATAACTATGCTGAGGCGTAGCTTACTTGGTGTTGGCTATTTTTGTCAGTGGAGACTGACAAGAAGCCATTCTTCTAAGTATCATCCCACCATCATTTCTCCATTGTTTAAAAATGCAGGGAAATTTTGCAAATTGGCATTATAATTAGTAGCTGGAGGGTACTTTTTTGTTTTGTGGGGTCGGTCAGGATGGGCGTTCAGGCCCTCTGTCAGATCGCTGGTTTGTTTTTATTATCCCCAGAGAAGAGTAGTGGGCATGTGTTTGACAGGTGAAAAGGGTGGATTCTGTTTCAGAGAATTAAACAGGATCCGCATGGTCATCTCATTCCTTTAAGAATCCTTTGCTTCATCAGCTGGGATTCCACCATGGTTCCATATACTCCTCTTTGCGTGGAACAGGTAACTGGCTTGTTCCAAGAAGTATGCCGCAGAGCTTTTCAATTAACCATTACGTTGAAAATTATTTGCAGGTGTTCAGCGTTTCACCATAATTGTGAAAACGTGTGTTTGTGCCTCCTGAAACCCAAGAAGGCTGCGACGGACATAACTATGCTGAGGAGTAGCTGACTTGGTGTTGCCTATTTTTGTTAGTGGAGACAGTCAAGAAGCCATTCTTCTAAGTATGATACCACCACCATTTTTCCATTGTTTTAAAATGCAGGGAAATTTTGCAAGTTAGCATTATAATTAGTAGCTGGAGGGTACGGTTTTTTTTTTTGTGTGTGCGGTCGATGTGGATGGGGGGGGTCAGGCCCTCTGTCAGTTCGCTGGTTAGTTTTTATTATCCCCAGAGAGGAGAAGTGGGCATCTGTTTGGCAGGTGAAAAGGGCGGATTCTGTTTCAGAGAATTAAGGATGATCCCCATGGTCATCCCGTTCCTTTAATAATCCTTTACTTCATCAGCTGGAAATCCACCATGGTTCTGTATACTCCTCTTTGCATGGGAACAGGTAACTGCCTTGTTCCAAGAAGTATGCCGCAGAGATTTTCAATTAACCACTACGTTGAAAATTATTTGCAGGTGTTCAGCGTTTCACCATAATTGTGATAACGTGTGTTTGTGCCTCCTGAAACCCAAGAAGGCTGCGACGGACATAACTATGCTGAGGCGTAGCTGACTTGGTGTTGCCTATTTTTGTTAGTGGAGACTGACAAGAAGCCATTCTTCAAAGTATCATCCTACCACCATTTTTCCATTGTTTTAAAATGCAGGGAAATTTTGCAAGATAGCATTATAATTAGTAGCTGGAGGGTTCGGATTTTTTTTTGTGTGTGGTCGATGTGGATGGTGGAGGTCAGGCCCTCTGTCAGTTCGCTGGTTAGTTTTTATTATCCCCAGAGAGGAGAAGTGGGCATGTGTTTGGCAGGTGAAAAGGGCGGATTCTGTTTCAGAGAATTAACGATGATCCCCATGGTCATCCCGTTCCTTTAATAATCCTTTACTTCATCAGCTGGAAATCCACCATGGTTCTATATACTCCTCTTTGCGTGGGAACAGGTAACTGGCTTGTTCCAAGAAGTATGCCGCAGAGCCTTTCAATTAACCAGTACGTTGAAAATTATTTGCAGGTCTTCAGCGTTTCACCATAATTGTGATAACGTGTGTTTGTGCCTCCTGAAACCCAAGAAGGCTGCGACGGACATAACTATGCTGAGGAGTAGCTGACTTGGTGTTGCCTATTTTTGTTAGTAGAGACTGACAAGAAGCCATTCTGCTAAGTATCATCCCACCACCATTTTTCCATTGTTTTAAAATGCAGTTAAATTTTGCAAGTTAGCATTATAATTAGTAGCTGGAGGGTACGGTTTTTTTTTTTTTGTGTGGTTGATGTGGATGGTGGGGGTCAGGCCCTCTGTCAGTTCACTGGTTAGTTTTTATTATCCCCAGAGAGGAGAAGTGGGCATGTTTTTGGCAGGTGAAAAGGGCGGATTCTGTTTCAGAGAATTAACGATGATCCCCATGGTCATCCCGTTCCTTTAATAATCCTTTACTTCATCAGCTGGAAATCCACCATGGTTCTATATACTCCTCTTTGCGTGGGAACAGGTAACTGCCTTGTTCCAAGAAGTATGCCGCAGAGCTTTTCAATTAACCACTACGTTGAAAATTATTTGCAGGTGTTCAGCGTTTCACCATAATAGTGATAACGTGTCTTTGTGCCTCCTGAAACCCAAGAAGGCTGTGACGGACATAACTATGCTGAGGAGTAGCTGACTTGCTGTTGCCTATTTTTGTTAGTGGAGACTGACAAGAAGCCATTCTTCTAAGTATCATCCCACCACCACTTTTCCATTATTTTAAAATGCAGGGATATTATGCAAGTTAGCATTATAATTAGTAGCTGGAGGGTACGGTTTTTTTTTTTTGTGTGTGTGGTCGATGTTGATGGGGGGGTCAGGCCCTTTGTCAGTTCGCTGGTTAGTTTTTATTATCCCCAGAGAAGAGAAGTGGGCATGTGTTTGGCAGGTGAAAAGGGCGGATTCTGTTTCTGAGAATTAACGATGATCCCCATGGTCGTCCCGTTCCTTTAATAATCCTTTACTTCATCAGCTCAAAATCCACCATGGTTCTATATACTCCTCTTTGCGTGGGAACAGGTAACTGGCTTGTTCCAAGAAGTATGCCGCAGAGCTTTTCAATTAACCAGTATGTTGAAAATCCTTTGCAGGTTTTCAGCGTTTCACCATAATTGTGATAACGTGTGTATGTGCCTACTGAAACCAAATATGGCTGCTAAGGACATAAATATGCTGAGGCGAAGCTTACTTGGTGTTGGCTATTTTTGTCAGTGGAGACTGACAAGAAGCCATTCTTCTAAGTATCATCCCACCTTCATTTCTCCATTGTTTAAAAATGCAGGGAAATTTTGCAAATTGGCATTATAATTAGTAGCTGGAGGGTAGTTTTTTGTTTTGTGGGGACGGTCAGGATGGGTGTTCAGGCCCTCTGTCAGATCGCTGGTTTGTTTTTATTATCCCCAGAGAAGAGTAGTGGGCATGTGTTTGGCAGGTGAAAAGTGCGGATTCTGTTTCAGAGAATTAAACAGGACCCGCATGGTCATCTCATTCCTTTAAGAATCCTTTGCTTCATCAGCTGGGATTCCACCATGTTTCTATATACTCCTCTATGCGTGGGCACAGGTACCTGGCTTGTTCCAAGAAGTATGCTGGAGAGTTTTCATATTAACCAGTACGTTGAAAATTATTTGCAGGTGTTCAGCGTTTCACCATAATTTTGATAACGTGTGTATGTCCCTCCTGAAACCCAAGAAGGCTGCGACGGACATAACTATGGTGAGGAGTAGCTGACTCGGTGTTGCCTATTTTTGTTAGTGGAGACAGACAAGAAGCCATTCTTCTAAGTATGATCCCACCACCATTTTTCCATTGTTTTAAAATGCAGGGAAATTTTGCAAGTTAGCATTATAATTAGTAGCTGGAGGGTACGGTTTTTTTTTTCTGTGTGGTCGATGTGGATGGGGGGGGGTCAGGCCCTCTGTCAGTTCGCTGGTTAGTTTTTATTATCGCCAGACAGGAGAAGTGGGCATGTGTTTGGCAGGTGAAAAGGGCGGATTCTGTTTCAGAGAATTAACGATGATCCCCATGGTCATCCCGTTCTTTTAATAATCCTTTACTTCATCAGCTGGAAATCCACCATGGTTCTAAATACTCCTCTTTGCGTGGGAACAGGTAACTGGCTAGTTTCAAGAAGTATGCCTCAGAGCTTTTCAATTAACCACTACGTTGAAAATTATTTGCAGGTGTTCAGCGTTTCACCATCATTGTGATAACGTGTGTTTGTGCCTCCTGAAAGCCAAGAAGGCTGCGACGGACATAACTATGCTGAGGCGTAGCTGACTTGGTTTTGCCTATTTTTGTTAGTGGAGACTGACAAGAAGCCATTCTTCTAAATATCATCCCACCATCATTTCTCCATTGTTTAAAAATGCAGGAAAGTTTTGCAAGTTAGCATTATAATTAGTAGCTGGAGGCTACGGTGTTTTCTTTTTTTTTTTTTCCTGTGGGGTCGGTGTGGATGTGTTGGTCAGGCCCTCTGTCAGTTCGCTGGTTTGTTTTTATTATCCCCAGAGAGGAGAAGTGGGTATTAGTATGGCAGGTGAAAACTGCGGATCTGTTTCAGAGAATTAAACAGGATCCGCATGGTAATCCCGTTCCTTTAAGAATCCTTTGCTTCATGAGCTGGGAATCCACCATTGTTCTATATACTTGTCTATGCGTGGGCACAGGAAACTGGCTAGTTCCAAGAAGTATGCCTCAGAGCTTTTCAATTAACCAGTATGTTGAAAATCCTTTGCAGGTTTTCAGCGTTTCACCATAATTGTGATAACGTGTGTATGTGCCTACTGAAACCAAATATGGCTGCTACGGACATAACTATGCTGAGGCGTAGCTGACTTGGTGTTGCCTATTTTTGTCAGTGGAGACTGACAAGAAGCCATTCTTCTAAATATCATCCCACCATCATTTCTCCATTGTTTAAAAATGCAGGGAAATTTTGCAAATTGGCATTATAATTAGTAGCTGGAGGGTACTTTTTTGTTGTGTGGGGTCGGTCAGGATGGGTGTTCATGCCCTCTCTCAGATAGCTGGTTTGTTTTTATTATCCCCAGAGAAGAGTAGTTGGCATGTGTTTGGCAGGTGAAAAGTGCGGATTCCGTTTCAGAGAAATAAACAGGATCCGCATGGTCATCTCATACCTTTAAGAATCCTTTGCTTCATCAGCTGGGATTCCACCATGTTTCTATATACTCCTCTATGCGTGGGCACAGGTACCTGGCTTGTTCCAAGAATTGTGCTGGAGAGTTTTCAAATTAACCAGTACGTTGAAAATTATTTGCAGGTGTTCAGCGTTTCACCATAATTTTGATAACGTTTGTTTGTGCCTCCTCAAACCCAAGAATGCTGCGACGGACATAACTATGCTGAGGCGTAGCTGACTTGGTGTTGCCTATTTTTGTTAGTGGAGACTGACAAGAATCCATTCTTCTAAGTATCATCTCACCATCATTTTTCCATTGTTTAAAAATGCAGGAAAGTTTTGCAAGTTAGCATTATAATTAGTAGCTGGAGGCTACGGTGTTTTCTTTTTTTTTTTTCCTGTGGGGTCGGTGTGGATGTGTTGGTCAGGCCCTCTGTCAGTTCGCTGGTTTGTTTTTATTATCCCCAGAGAGGAGAAGTGGGTATTAGTATGGCAGGTGAAAACTGCGGATCTGTTTCAGAGAATTAAACAGGATCCGCATGGTAATCCCGTTCCTTTAAGAATCCTTTGCTTCATGAGCTGGGAATCCACCATGGTTCTATATACTTGTCTATGCGTGGGCACAGGAAACTGGCTAGTTCCAAGAAGTATGGCTCAGATCTTTTCAATTAACCAGTATGTTGACAATCCTTTGCAGGTTTTCAGCGTTTCACCATAGTTGTGATAACGTGTGTATGTGCCTACTGAAACCAAATATGGCTGCTACGGACATAACTATGCTGAGGCGTAGCTGACTTGGTGTTGCCTATTTTTGTCAGTGGAGACTGACAAGAAGCCATTCTTCTAAGTATCATCCCACCATCATTTCTCCATTGTTTAAAAATGCAGGGAAAGTTTGCAAATTGGCATTATAATTAGTAGCTGGAGGGTACTTTTTTGTTTTGTGGGGTCGGTCAGGATGGGTGTTCAGGCCCTCTGTCACATCGCTGGTTTGTTTTTATTATCCCCAGAGAAGAGTAGTGGGCATGTGTTTGGCAGGTGAAAAGTGCGGATTCTGTTTCAGAGAATTAAACAGGATCCGCATGGTCATCTCATTACTTTAAGAATCCTTTGCTTCATCAGCTGGGATTCCACCATGTTTCTATATACTCCTCTATGCGTGGGCACAGGTACCTGGCTTCTTCCAAGAAGTATGCTGGAGAGTTTTCAAATTAACCAGTACGTTGAAAATTATATGCAAGTGTTCAGCGTTTCACCATAATTTTGATAACGTTTGTATGTCCCTCCT
The DNA here is from genome assembly GCF_041146395.1 of Eulemur rufifrons. Classification (NCBI taxonomy): domain Eukaryota; kingdom Metazoa; phylum Chordata; class Mammalia; order Primates; family Lemuridae; genus Eulemur; species Eulemur rufifrons. Next base: position 299,278 of record NW_027182842.1, read on the forward strand.
GAAACCCAAGAAGGCTGCGACGGACATAACTATGCTGAGGAGTAGCTGACTTGGTGTTGCCTATTTTTGTCAGTGGAGACAGACAAGAAGCCATTCTTCTAAGTATCATCCCACCACCATTTTTCCATTGTTTTAAAATGCAGGGAAATTTTGCAAGTTAGCATTATACTTAGTAACTGGAGGGTACGTTTTTTTTTTTTTTTGTAGTCGATGTGGATGGGTGGGGTCAGGCCCTCTGTCAGTTCGCTGGTTAGTTTTTATTATCCCCAGAGAGGAGAAGTGGGCATGTGTTTGGCAGGTGAAAAGGGCGGATTCTGTTTCAGAGAATTAACGATGATCCCCATGGTCATCCCGTTCCTTTAATAATCCTTTACTTCATCAGCTGGAAATCCACCATGGTTCTATATACTCCTCTTTGCGTGGGAACAGGTAACTGGCTTGTTCCAAGAAGTATTCCGCAGAGCTTTTCAATTAACCGCTACGCTGAAAATTATTTGCAGGTGTTCAGCGTTTCACCATAATTGTGATAACGTGTGTTTGTGCCTCCTGAAACCCAAGAAGGCTGCGACGGACATAACTATGCTGAGGAGTAGCTGACTTGGTGTTGCCTATTTTTGTTAGTGGAGACTGACAAGAAGCCATTCTTCTAAGTATCATCCCACCACCATTTTTCCATTGTTTTGAAATGCAGGGAAATTTTGCAAGTTAGCATTATAATTAGTAGCTGGAGTATACGGTTTTTTTGTTTTTGCCGTCGATGTGGATGGTGGGGATCAGGCCCTCTGTCAGTTCGCTGGTTAGTTTTAATTATCCCCAGAGAGGAGAAGTGGGCATGTGTTTGGCAGGTGAAAAGGGCGGATTCTGTTTCAGAGAATTACGATGATCCCCGTGGTCATCCTGTTCCTTTAATAATCCTTTACTTCATCTGCTGGAAATCCAGCATGGTTCTATATACTCCTCTTTTCGTGGGAACAGGTAACTGGCTTGTTCCAAGAAGTATGCCGCAGAGCTTTTCAATTAACCAGTACGTTGAAAATTATTTGCAGGTGTTCAGCGTTTCACCATAATTTTGATAACGTTTGTATGTCCCTCCTGAAACCCAAGAAGGCTGCGACGGACATAACTATGCTGAGGCGTAGCTGACTTGGTGTTGCCTATTTTTGTTAGTGGAGACTGTCAAGAAGCCATTCTTCTAAGTATCACCCCACCACCATTTTTCCATTGTTTTAAAATGCAGGGAAATTTTGCAAGTTAGCATTATAATTAGTAGCTGGATGGTACGGTTTTCTTTTGTGTGTGTGGTCGATGTGGATGGGGGGGGTCAGGCCCTCTGTCAGTTCGCTGGTTAGTTTTTATTATCCCCAGAGAGGAGAAGTGGGCATGTGTTTGGCAGGTGAAAAGGGCGGATTCTGTTTCAGAGAATTAACGATGATCCCCATGGTCATCCCGTTCCTTTAATAATCCTTTACTTCATCAGCTGGAAATCCACCATGGTTCTATATACTCCTCTTTGCGTGGGAACAGGTAACTGGCTTGTTCCAAGAAGTATGCTGCAGAGATTTTCAATTAACCACTACGTTGAAAATTATTTGCAGGTGTTCAGCGTTTCACCATATTTGTGATAACGTTTGTTTGTGCCTCCTGAAACCCAAGAAGGCTGCGACGGACATAACTATGCTGAGGAGTAGCTGACTTGGTGTTGCCTATTTTTGATAGTGGAGACTGACAAGAAGCCATTCTTCTTAGTATCATCCCACCACCATTTTTCCATTGTTTTAAAATGCAGGGAAATTTTGCAAGTTAGCATTATAATTAGTAGCTGGAGGGTACGGTTTATTTTTTTGTGTGGTCGATGTGGATGGTGGGGGTCAGGCCCTCTGTCAGTTCACTGGTTAGATTTTATTATCCCCAGAGAGGAGAAGTGGGCATGTGTTTGGCAGGTGAAAAGTGCGGATTCTGTTTCAGAGAATTAACGATGATCCCTATGGTCATCCCGTTCCTTTAATAATCCTTTACTTCATCAGCTGGAAATCCACCATGGTTCTATATACTCCTCTTTGCGTGGGAACAGGTAACTGGCTTGTTCCAAGAAGTATGCCGCAGAGCTGTTCAATTAACCAGTATGTTGAAAATTATTTGCAGGTGTTCAGCGTTTCACCATAATTGTGATAACGTTTGTTTGTGCCTCCTGAAACCCAAGAAGGCTGCGACGGACATAACTATGCTGACGCGTAGCTGACTTGGTTTTGCCTATTTTTGTTAGTGGAGACTGACAAGAAGCCATTCTTCTAAGTATCATCCCACCACCATTTTTCCATTGTTTTAAAATGCAGGGAAATTTTGCAAGTTAGCATTATAATTAGTAGCTGGAGGCTACGATGTTTTTTTTTTTTTTTTTCCTGTGGGGTCGGTGTGGATGTGTTGGTCAGGCCCTCTGTCAGTTCCCCGATTGGCTTTTATTATCACCAGAGAGGAGAAGTGGGTATTAGTATGGCAGGTGAAAACTGCGGATCTGTTTCAGAGAATTAAACAGGATCCGCATGGTAATCCCGTTCCTTTAAGAATCCTTTGCTTCATGACCTGGGAATCCACCATGGTTCTATATACTTGTCTATGCGTGGGCACAGGAAACTGGCTAGTTCCAAGAAGTATGCCTCAGAGCTTTTCAATTAACCAGTATGTTGACAATCCTTTGCAGGTTTTCAGCGTTTCACCATAATTGTGATAACGTGTGTATGTGCCTACTGAAACCAAATATGGCTGCTACGGACATAACTATGCTGAGGCGTAGCTGACTTGGTGTTGCCTATTTTTGTCAGTGGAGACTGACAAGAAGCCATTCTTCTAAGTATCATCCCACCATCATTTCTCCATTGTTTAAAAATGCAGGGAAATTTTGCAAATTGGCATTATAATTAGTAGCTGGAGGGTACTTTTTTGTTTTGTGGGGTCGGTCAGGATGGGTGTTCAGGCCCTCTGTCAGATCGCTGGTTTGTTTTTATTATCCCCACAGAAGAGTAGTGGGCATGTGTTTGGCAGGTGAAAAGTGCGGAGTCTGTTTCAGAGAATTAAACAGGATCCGCATGGTCATCTCATTCCTTTAAGAATCCTTTGCTTCATCAGCTGGGATTCCACCATGTTTCTATATACTCCTCTATGCGTGGGCACAGGTACCTGGCTTGTTCCAAGAATTATGCTGGAGAGTTTTCAAATTAACCAGTACGTTGAAAACTATTTGCAGGTGTTCAGCGTTTCACCATAATTTTGATAACGTTTGTATGTCCCTCCTGAAACCCAAGACGGCTGCGACGCACATAACTATGCTGAGGAGTAGCTGACTTGGTGTTGCCTATTTTTGTTAGTGGAGACAGACAAGAAGCCATTCTTCTAAGTAAGATCCCACCACCATTTTTCCATTGTTTTAAAATGCAGGGAAAGTTTGCAAGTTAGCATTATAATTAGTAGCTGGAGGGTACGTTTTTTTTTTTGTGTGTGTGGTCGATGTGGATGGGGGGGTCAGGCCCTCTGTCAGTTCCCCGGTTGGTTTTTATTATCCCCAGAGAGGAGAAGTGGGCATGTGTTTGGCAGGTGAAAAGGGCGGATTGTGTTTCAGAGAATTAACGATGATCCCCATGGTCATCCCGTTCTTTTAATAATCCTTTACTTCATCAGCTGGAAATCCACCATGGTTCTATATACTCCTCTTTGCGTGGGAACAGGTAACTGGCTTGTTCCAAGAAGTATGCCCCAGAGCTTTCCAATTAACCACTACGTTGAAAATTATTTGCAGGTGTTCAGCGTTTCACCATAATTGTGAGACCCTTTGTTTGTGCCTCCTGAAACCCTAGAAGGCTGCGACGGACATAACTATGCTGAGGAGTAGCTGACTTGGTGTTGCCTATTTTTGTTAGTGGAGACTGACAAGAATCCATTCTTGTAAGTATCATCTCACCATCATTTTTCCATTATTTAAAAATGCAGGAAAATTTTGCAAGTTAGCATTATAATGAGTAGCTGGAGGCTACGGTGTTTTTTTTTTTTTTTCCTGTGGGTCGGTGTGGATGTGTTGGTCAGGCCCTCTGTCAGTTCCCCGGTTGGTTTTTATTATCCCCAGAGAGGAGAAGTGGGTATTAGTATGGCAGGTGAAAACTGCGGATCTGTTTCAGAGAATTAAACAGGATCCGCATGGTAATCCCGTTCCTTTAAGAATCCTTTGCTTCATCAGCTGGGAATCCACCATGGTTCTATATACTTCTCTATGCGTGGGCACAGGAAACTGGCTAGTTCCAAGAAGTATGCCTCAGAGCTTTTCAATTAACCAGTATGTTGAAAATCCTTTGCAGGTTTTCAGCGTTTCAGAATAATTGTGATAACGTGTGTATGTGCCTACTGAAACCAAATATGGCTGCTACGGACATAACTATGCTGAGGCGTAGCTGACTTGGTGTTGCCTATTTTTGTCAGTGGAGACTGACAAGAAGCCATTCTTCTAAGTATCATCCCACCATCATTTCTCCATTGTTTAAAAATGCAGGGAAATTTTGCAAATTGGCATTATAATTAGTAGCTGGAGGGTACTTTTTTGTTTTGTGGGGTCGGTCAGGATGGGTGTTCAGGCCCTCCGTCAGATCGCTGGTTTGTTTTTATTATCCCCAGAGAAGAGTAGTGGGCATGTGTTTGGCAGGTGAAAAGTGCGGATTCTGTTTCAGAGAATTAAACAGGATCCGCATGGTCATCTCATTCCTTTAAGAATCCTTTGCTTCATCAGCTGGGATTCCACCATGGTTCTATATACTCCTCTTTGCGTGGGAACAGGTAACTGCCTTGTTCCAAGAAGTATGCCGCAGAGCTTTTCAATTAACCACTACGTTGAAAATTATTTGCAGGTGTTCAGCGTTTCACCATAATTGTGAGAACCTTTGTTTGTGCCTCCTGAAACCCAAGAAGGCTGCGACGGACATAACTATGCTGAGGAGTAGCTGACTTGGTGTTGCCTATTTTTGTTAGTGGAGATTGACAAGAAGCCATTCTTTAAGTATCATCCCACCACCATTTTTCCATTGTTTTAAAATGCAGGGAAATTTTGCAAGCTAGCTTTATCATTAGTAGCTGGAGGGTACGGTTTTTTTTGTGTGTGTGGTCGATGTGGATGGGGGGGGTCAGGCCCTCTGTCAGTTCGCTGGTTAGTTTTTATTATCCCCAGAAAGGAGAAGTGGGCATGTGTTTGGCAGGTGAAAAGGGCGGATTCTGTTTCAGAGAATTAACGATGATCCCCATGGAAATCCCGTTCCTTTAATAATCCTTTACTTCATCAGCTGGAAATCCACCATGGTTCTCTATACTCCTCTTTGCGTGGGAACAGGTAACTGCCTTGTTCCAAGAAGTATGCCGCAGAGGTTTTCAATTAACCACTACGTTGAAAATTATTTGCAGGTGTTCAGCGTTTCACCATAATTGTGAGAACCTTTGTTTGTGCCTCCTGAAACCCAAGAAGGCTGCGACGGACATAACTATGCTGAGGAGTAGCTGACTTGGTGTTGCCTATTTTTGTTAGTGGAGACTGACAAGAAGCCATTCTTCTAAGTATCATCCCACCACCATTTTTCCATTGTTTAAAAATGCAGGGAAGTTTTGCAAGTTAGCATTATAATTAGTAGCTGGAGGCTACGGTGTTTTTTTTTTTTTTTCCTGTGGGGTCGGTGTGGATGTGTTGGTCAGGCCCTCTGTCAGTTCCCCGGTTGGTTTTTATTATCCCCAGAGAGGAGAAGTGGGTATTAGTATGGAGGTGAAAACTGCGGATCTGTTTCAGAGAATTAAACAGGATCCGCATGGTAATCCCGTTCCTTGAAGAATCCTTTGCTTCATGAGCTGGGAATCCACCATGGTTCTATATACTTGTCTATGCGTGGGCACAGGAAACTGGCTAGTTCCAAGAAGTATGCCTCAGAGCTTTTCAATTAACCAGTATGTTGACAATCCTTTGCAGGTTTTCAGCGTTTCACCATAATTGTGATAACGTGTGTATGTGCCTACTTAAACCAAATATGGCTGCTACGGACATAACTATGCTCAGGCGCAGCTGACTTGGAGTTGCCTATTTTTGTCAGTGGAGACTGACAAGAAGCCATTCTTCTAAGTATCATCCCACCATCATTTCTCCATTGTTTAAAAATGCAGGGAAATTTTGCAAATTGGCATTATAATTAGTAGCTGGAGGGTACTTTTTTGTTTTGTGGGTTCGGTCAGGATGGGTGTTCAGGCCCTCTGTCAGATCGCTGGTTTGTTTTTATTATCCCCAGAGAAGAGTAGTGGGCATGTGTTTGGCAGGTGAATAGGGCGATTTCTGTTTCAGAGAATTAACGATGATCCCCATGATCATCCCGTTCCTATAATAATCCTTTACTTCATCAGCTGGAAATCCACCATGGTTCTCTATACTCCTCTTTGCGTGGGAACAGGTAACTGCCTTGTTCCATGAAGTATGCCGCAGAGCTTTTCAATTAACCACTACGTTGAAAATTATTTGCAGGTGTTCAGCGTTTTACCATAATTGTGAGAACCTTTGTTTGTGCCTCCTGAAACCCTAGAAGGCTGCAACGGACATAACTATGCTGAGGAGTAGCTGACTTCGTGTTGCCTATTTTTGTTAGTGGAGACTGACAAGAAGCCATTCTTCTAAGTATCATCCCACCACCATTTTTCCATTGTTTAAAAATGCAGGGAAATTTTGCAAGTTAGCATTATAATTAGTAGCTGGAGGGTACTTTTTTGTTTCGTGGGGTCGGTCAGGATGGGTGTTCAGGCCCTCTGTCAGATTGCTGGTTTGTTTTTATTATCCCCAGAGAAGAGTAGTGGGCATGTGTTTGGCAGGTGAAAAGTGCGGATTCTGTTTCAGAAAATTAAACAGGATCCGCATGGTCATCTCATTCCTTTAAGAATCCTTTGCTTCATCAGCTGGGATTCCACCATGTTTCTATATACTCCTCTATGCGTGGGCACAGGTACCTGGCTTGTTCCAAGAATTATGCGGGAGAGTTTTCAAATTAACCAGTACGTTGAAAATTATTTGCAGGTGTTCAGCGTTTCACCATAATTTTGATAACGTGTGTATGTCCCTCCTGAAACCCAAGAAGGCTGCGACGGACATAACTATGCTGAGGAGTAGCTGACTTGGTGTTGCCTATTTTTGTTAGTGGAGACAGACAAGAAGCCATTCTTCTAAGTATGATCCCACCACCATTTTTCCATTGTTTTAAAATGCAGGGAAATTTTGCAAGTTAGCATTATAATTAGTAGCTGGAGGGTACGGTTTTTTTTGTGTGTGTGTGGTCGATGTGGATGGGGTGGTCAGGCCCTCTGTCAGTTCGCTGGTTAGTTTTTATTATCCCCAGAGAGGAGAAGTGGGCATGTGTTTGGCAGGTGAAAAGGGCGGATTCTGTTTCAGAGAATTAAGGATGATCCCCATGGTCATCCCGTTCCTTTAATAATCCTTTACTTCATCAGCTGGAAATCCACCATGGTTCTATATACTCCTCTTTGCGTGGGAACAGGTAACTGCCTTGTTCCAAGAAGTATGCCGCAGAGCTTTTCAATTAACCACTACGTTGAAAATTATTTGCAGGTGTTCAGCGTTTCACCATAATTGTGATAACGTTTGTTTGTGACTCCTGAAACCCAAGAAGGCTGCGATGGACATAGCTATGCTGAGGAGTAGCTGACTTGGTGTTGCCTATTTTTGTTAGTGGAGACTGACAAGAAGCCATTCTTCTAAGTCTCATCCCACCACCATTTTTCCATTGTTTTAAAATGCAGGGAAATTTTGCAAGTTAGCATTATAATTAGTAGCTGGAGGGTACGGTTTTTTTTTTGTTTGTGGTCGATGTGGATGGTGGGCGTCAGGCCCTCTGTCAGTTCGCTGGTTAGTTTTTATTATCCCCAGAGAGGAAAAGTGGGCATGTGTTTGGCAGGTGAAAAGGGCGGTTTCTGTTTCAGAGAATTAACGATGATCCCCATGGTCATCCCGTTCCTTTAATAATCCTTTACTTCATCAGCTGGGAATCCACCATGGTTCTCTATACTCCTCTTTGCGTGGGAACAGGTAACTGCCTTGTTCCAAGAAGTATGCCGCAGAGCTTTTCAATTAACCACTACGTTGAAAATTATTTGCAGGTGTTCAGGGTTTCACCATAATTGTGATAACGTTTGTTTGTGCCTCCTGAAACCCAAGAAGGCTGTGATGGACATAGCTATGCTGAGGATAGCTGACTTGGTGTTGCCTATTTTTGTTAGTGGAGACTGACAAGAAGCCATTCTTCTAAGTATCATCCCACCACCATTTTTCCATTGTTTTAAAATGCAGGGAAATTTTGCAAGTTAGCATTATAATTAGTAGCTGGAGGGTACGGTTTTTTTTTGTGTGTGTGGTCGATGTGGATGGGAGTTCAGGCCCTCTGTCAGTTCGCTGGTTAGTTTTTATTATCCCCAGAGAGGTGAAGTGGGCATGTGTTTGGCAGGTCAAAAGGGCAGATTCTGTTTCAGAGAATTAACGATGATCCCCATGGTCATCCCGTTCCTTTAATAATCCTTTACTTCATCAGCTGGAAATCCACCATCGTTCTCTATACTCCTCTTTGCGTGGGAACAGGTAACTGGCTTGTTCCAAGAAGTATGCCGCAGAGCTTTTCAATTAACCACTACGTTGATAATTATTTGCAGGTGTTCAGCGTTTTACCATAATTGTGAGAACCTTTGTTTGTGCCTCCTGAAACCCTAGATGGCTGCGACGGACATAACTATGCTGAGGAGTAGCTGACTTGGTGTTGCCTATTTTTGTTAGTGGAGACTGACAAGAAGCCATTCTTCTAAGTATCATCCCACCACCATTTTTCCATTGTTTTAAAATGCAGGGAAATTTTGCAAGTTAGCATTATAATTAGTAGCTGGATGATACGGTTTTTTTTTTGTGTGTGGTCGATGTGGATGGTGGGGGTCAGGCCCTCTGTCAGTTCGCTGGTTAGTTTTTATTATCCCCAGAGAGGAGAAGTGGGCATGTGTTTGGCAGGTGAAAAGGGCGGATTCTGTTTCAGAGAATTAACGATGATCCCCATGGTCATCCCGTTCCTTTAATAATCCTTTACTTCATCAGCTGGAAATCCACTATGGTTCTCTATACTCCTCTTTGCTTGGGAACAGGTAACTGCCTTGGTCCAAGAAGTATGCCGCAGAGCTTTTCAATTAACCAGTACGTTTAAAATTATTTGCAGGTGTTCAGCGTTTCACCATAATTGTGAGAACCTTTGTTTGTGCCTCCTGAAACCCAAGAAGGCTGTGACGGACATAACTATGCTGAGGCGTAGCTGAATTGGTGTTGCCTATTTTTGTTAGTGGAGACTGACAAGAAGCCATTCTTCTAAGTATCATCCCACCACCATTTTTCCATTGTTTTAAAATGCAGGGAAATTTTGCAAGTTAGCATCATAATTAGTAGCTGGAGGGTACGGTTTTTTTTTTTGTGTGTGTGGTCGATGTGGATGGGGGGTGAGACCCTCTGTCAGTTCGCTGGTTAGTTTTTATTATCCGCAGAGAGGAGAAGTGGGTATTAGTATGGCAGGTGAAAACTGCGGATCTGTTTCAGAGAATTAAACAGGATCCGCACGGTAATCCCGTTCCTTTAAGAATCCTTTGGTTCATGAGCTGGGAATCCACCATGGTTCTATATACTTGTCTATGCGTGGGCACAGGAAACTGGCTAGTTCCAAGAAGTATGCCTCAGAGCTTTTCAATTAACCAGTATGTTGAAAATCCTTTGCAGGTTTTCAGCGTTTCACCATAATTGTGATAACGTGTGTATGTGCCTACTGAAACCAAATATGACTGCTACGGACATAACTATGCTGAGGCGTAGCTGACTTGGTGTTGCCTATTTTTGTCAGTGGAGACTGACAAGAAGCCATTCTTCTAAGTATCATCCCACCATCATTTCTCCATTGTTTAAAAATGCAGGGAAATTTTGCAAATTGGCATTATAATTAGTAGCTGGAGGGTACTTTTTTGTTTTGTGGGGTCGGTCAGGATGGGTGTTCAGGCCCTCTGTCAGATCGCTGGTTTGTTTTTATTATCCCCAGAGAAGAGTAGTGGGCATGTGTTTGGCAGGTGAAAAGTGCGGAGTCTGTTTCAGAGAATTAAACAGGATCCACATGGTCATCTCATTCCTTTAAGAATCCTTTGCTTCATCAGCTGGGATTCCACCATGTTTCTATATACTCCTCTATGCGTGGGCACAGGTACCTGGCTTGTTCCAAGAATTATGCTGGAGAGTTTACAAATTAACCAGTACGTTGAAAATTATTTGCAGGTTTTCAGCGTTTCACCATAATTTTGATAACGTTTGTATGTCCCTCCTGAAACCCAAGAAGGCTGCGACGGACATAACTATGCTCAGGAGTAGCTGACTTGGTGTTACCTATTTTTGTTAGTGGAGACAGACAAGAAGCCACTCTTCTAAGTATGATCCCACCACCATTTTTCCATTGTTTTAAAATGCAGGGAAATTTTGCAAGTTAGCATTATAATTAGTAGCTGGAGGGTACGTTTTTTTTTTTTTTTGTGTGTGTGGTCGAGGTGGATGGGGGGGTCAGGCCCTCTGTCAGTTCGCTGGTTAGTTTTTATTATCCCCAGAGAGGAGAAGTGGGCATGTGTTTGGCAGGTGAAAAGGGAGGATTGTGTTTCAGAGAATTAACGATGATCCCCATGGTCATCCCGTTCCTTTAATAATCCTTTACTTCATCAGCTGGAAATCCACCATGGTTCTCTATACTCCTCTTTGCTTGGGAACAGGTAACTGGCTTGTTCCAAGAAGTATGCCGCAGAGCTTTTCAATTAACCAGTACGTTGAAAATTATTTGCAGGTGTTCAGCGTTTCACCATAATTGTGAGAACCTTTGTTTGTGCTTCCTGAAAACCAAGAAGGCTGCGACGGACATAACTATGCTGAGGAGTAGCTGAATTGGTGTTGCCTATTTTTGTTAGTGGAGACTGACAAGAAGCCCTTCTTCTAAGCATCATCCCGCCACCATTTTTCCATTGTTTTAAAATGCAGGGAAATTTTGCAAGTTAGCATTATAATTAGTAGCTGGAGGGTACGGTGTTTTTTTTTTTTTTTTTTTCCTGTGGGGTCGGTGTGGATGTGTTGGTCAGGCCCTCTGTCAGTTCCCCGGTTGGTTTTTATTATCCGCAGGGAGGAGAAGTGGGTATTAGTATGGCAGGTGAAAACTGCGGATCTGTTTCAGAGAATTAAACAGGATCCGCACGGTAATCCCGTTCCTTTAAGAATCCTTTGCTTCATGAGCTGGGAATCCACCATGGTTCTATATACTTGTCTATGCGTGGGCACAGGAAACTGGCTAGTTCCAAGAAGTATGCCTCAGAGCTTTTCAATTAACCAGTATGTTGACAATCCTTTGCAGGTTTTCAGCGTTTCACCATAATTGTGATAACGTGTGTATGTGCCTACTGAAACCAAATATGGCTGCTACGGACATAACTATGCTGAGGCGTAGCTGACTTGGTGTTGCCTATTTTTGTCAGTGGAGACTGACAAGAAGCCATTCTTCTAAGTATCATCCCACCATCATTTCTCCATTGTTTAAAAATGCAGGGAAATTTTGCAAATTGGCATTATAATTAGTAGCTGGAGGGTACTTTTTTGTTTTGTGGGGTCGGTAAGGATGGGTGTTCAGGCCCTCTGTCAGATCGCTGGTTTGTTTTTATTATCCCCAGAGAAGAGTAGTGGGCATGTGTTTGGCAGGTGAAAAGTGCGGATTCTGTTTCAGAGAATTAAACAGGATCCCCATGGTCATCTCATTCCTTTAAGAATCCTTTGCTTCATCAGCTGGGATTCCACCATGTTTCTATATACTCCTCTATGCGTGGGCACAGGTACCTGGCTTGTTCCAAGAATTATGCTGGAGAGTTTTCAAATTAACCAGTACGTTGAAAATTATTTGCAGGTTTTCAGCGTTTCACCATAATTTTGATAACGTTTGTTTGTGCCTCCTGAAACCTAAGAAGGCTGCGACAGACATAACTATGCTGAGGAGTAGCTGACTTGGTGTTGCCTATTTTTTTTAGAGGAGACAGACAAGAAGCCACTCTTCTAAGTATGATCCCACCACCATTTTTCCATTGTTTTAAAATGCTGGGAAATTTTGCAAGTTAGCATTATAATTAGTAGCTGGAGGGTACGTTTTTTTTTGTGTGTGTGTGTGGTCGAGGTGGATGGGGGGGTCAGGCCCTCTGTCAGTTCGCTGGTTAGCTTTTATTATCCCCAGAGAGGAGAAGTGGGCATGTGTTTGGCAGGTGAAAAGGGCGGATTCAGTTTCAGAGAATTAACGATGATCCCCATGGTCATCCCGTTCCTTTAATAATCCTTTACTTCATCAGCTGGAAATCCGCCATGGTTCTATATACTCCTCTTTGCGTGGGTACAGGTAACTGCCTTGTTTCAAGAAGTATGCCGCAGAGCTTTTCAATTAACCACTATGTTGAAAATTATTTGCAGGTGTTCAGCGTTTCACCGTAATTGTGATAACGTTTGTTTGTGCCTTCTGAAACCCAAGATGGCAGCGATGGACATAGCTATGCTGAGGAGTAGCTGACTTGGTGTTGCCTATTTTTGTTAGTGGAGACTGACAAGAAGCCATTCTTCTAAGTATCATCCCACCACCATTTTTCCATTGTTTTAAAATGCAGGGAAATTTTGCAAGTTAGCATTATAATTAGTAGCTGGAGGGTACGGTTTTTTTTTTTGTGTGTGTGTGGTCGATGTGGATGGGGGGGTCATGCCCTCTGTCAGTTCACTGGTTAGTTTTTATTATCCTCAGAGAGGAGAATTGGGCATGTGTTTGGCAGGTGAAAAGGGCGGATTCTGTTTCAGAGAATTAACGATGATCCCCATGGTCATCCCGTTCCTTTAATAATCCTTTACTTCATCAGCTGGAAATCCACCATGGTTCTATATGCTTCTCTTTGCGTGGGAACAGGTATCTGGCTTGTTCCAAGAAGTATGCCGCAGTGCTTTTCAATTAACCACTACGTTGAAAATTATTTGCAGGTGTTCAGCGTTTTACCATAATGGTGAGAACCTTTGTTTGTGCCTCCTGAAACCCTAGAAGGCTGCGACGGACATAACTATGCTGAGGAGTAGCTGACTTGGTATTGCATATTTTTGTTAGTGGAGACTGACAAGAAGCCATTCTTCTAAGTATCATCCCACCACCATTTTTCCATTGTTTTAAAATGCAGGGAAATTTTGCAAGTTAGCATTATAATTAGTAGCTGGAGGGTACGGTTTTTTTTTGTGTGTGGTCGATGTGGATGGTGGGGTTCAGGCCCTCTGTCAGTTCGCTGGTTAGTTTTTATTATCCCCAGAGAGGAGAAGTGGGCATGTGTTTTGCAGGTGAAAAGGGCGGATTCTGTTTCAGAGAATTAACGATGATCACCATGGTCATCCCGTTCCTTTAATAATCCTTTACTTCATCAGCTGGAAATCCACCATGGTTCTCTATACTCCTCTTTGCGTGGGAACAGGTAACTGCCTTGTTCCAAGAAGTATGCCGCAGAGCTTTCCAATTAACCACTACATTGAAAATTATTTGCAGGTGTTCAGCGTTTCACCATAATTATGAGAACCTTTGTTTGTGCCTCCTGAAACCCAAGAAGGGTGCGACGGACATAACTATGCTGAGGAGTAGCTGACTTGGTGTTGCCTATTCTTGTTCGTGGAGACTGACAAGAAGCCATTCTTCTAAGTATCATCCCACCACCATTTTTCCATTGTTTTAAAATGCAGGGAAATTTTGCAAGTTAGCATTATAATTAGTAGCTTGAGGCTACGGTGTTTTTTTTTTTTTTTCCTGTGGGGTCGGTGTGGATGTGTTGGTCAGGCCCTCTGTCAGTTCCCCGGTTCGTTTTTATTATCCGCAGAGAGGAGAAGTGGGTATTAGTATGGCAGGTGAAAACTGCGGATCTGTTTCAGAGAATTAAACAGAATCCGCATGGTAATCGCGTTCCTTTAAGAATCCTTTGCTTCATGAGCTGGGAATCCACCATGGTTCTATATACTTGTCTATGCGTGGGCACAGGAAACTGGCTAGTTCCAAGAAGTATGCCTCAGAGCTTTTCAATTAACCAGTATGTTGACAATTCTTTGCAGGTTTTCAGCGTTTCACCATAATTGTGATAACGTGTGTATGTGCCTACTGAAACCAAATATGGCTGCTACGGACATAACTATGCTGAGGCGTAGCTGACTTTGTGTTGCCTATTTTTGTCAGTGGAGACTGACAAGAAGCCATTCTTCTAAGTATCATCCCACCATCATTTCTCCATTGTTTAAAAATGCAGGGAAATTTTGCAAATTGGCATTATAATTAGTAGCTGGAGGGTACTTTTTTGTTTTGTGGGTTCGGTCAGGATGGGTGTTCAGGCCCTCTGTCAGATCGCTGGTTTGTTTTTATTATCCCCAGAGAAGAGTAGTGGGCATGTGTTTGGCAGGTGAAAAGTGCGGATTCTGTTTCAGAGAATTAAACAGGATCCCCATGGTCATCTCATTCCTTTAAGAATCCTTTGCTTCATCAGCTGGGATTCCACCATGTTTCTATATACTCCTCTATGCGTGGGCACAGGAACCTGGCTTGTTCCAAGAAGTATGCTGGAGATTTTTCAAATTAACCAGTACGTTGAAAATTATTTGCAGTTTTTCAGGGTTTCACCATAATTTTGATAACGTTTGTATGTCACTCCTGAAACCCAAGAAGTCTGCGATGGACATAGCTATACTGAGGAGTAGCTGACTTGGTGTTGCCTATTTTTGTTAGTGGAGACTGACAGGAAGCCATTCTTCTAAGTATCATCCCACCACCATTTTTCCATTGTTTTAAAATGCAGGGAAATTTTGCAAGTTAGCATTATAATTAGTAGCTGGAGGGTACGGTTTTTTTTTGTGTGTGTGGTCGATGTGGATGGGGAGGGGTCAGGCCCTGTGTCAGTTCGCTGGTTAGTTTATGTTATCCCCAGAGAGGAGAAGTGGGCATGTGTTTCGCAGGTGAAAAGGGCGGATTCTGTTTCAGAGAATTAACGATGATCCCCATGGTCATCCCGTTCCTTTAATAATCCTTTACTTCATCAGCTGGAAATCCACCATGGTTCTCTATACTCCTCTTTGCGTGGGAACAGGTAACTGCCTTGTTCCAAGAAGTATGCCGCAGAGATTTTCAATTAACCACTACGTTGAAAATTATTTGCAGGTGTTCAGCGTTTCACCATAATTGTGATAACGTGTGTTTGTGCCTCCTGAAACCCAAGAAGGCTGCGACGGACATAACTATGCTGAGGAGTAGCTGACTTGGTGTTGCCTATTTTTGTTAGTGGAGACTGACAAGAAGCCATTCTTCTAAGTATCATCCCACCACCATTTTTCCATTGTTTTAAAAGGCAGGGAAATTTTGCAAGTTAGCATTATAATTAGTAGCTGGAGGGTACGGTTTTTTTTTTGTGTGTGGTCGATGTGGATGGGGGGGTCAGGCCCTCTGTCAGTTCGCTGGTTGGTTTTTATTATCCCCAGAGAGGAGAAGTGAGCATGTGTTTCGCAGGTGAAAAGGGCGGATTCTGTTTCAGAGAATTAACGATGATCCCCATGGTCATCCTGTTCCTTTAATAATCCTTTACTTCATCAGCTGGAAATCCACCATGGTTCTATATACTCCTCTTTGCATGGGAACAAGTAACTGGCTTGTTCCAAGAAGTATGCCGCAGAGCTTTTCCATTAACCAGTACGTTCAAAATTATTTGCAGGTGTTCAGCGTTTCACCATAATTGTGATAACGTTTGTTTATGCCTCCTGAAACCCAAGAAGGCTGCGACGGACATAACTATCCTGAGGTGTAGCTGACTTCGTTTTGCCTATTTTTGTTAGTGGAGACTGACAAGAATCCATTCTTCTAAGTATCATCTCACCATCATTTTTCCATTGTTTAAAAATCCAGGAAAGTTTTGCAAGTTAGCATTATAATTAGTAGCTGGAGGCTATGGTGTTTTTTTTTTTTTTTTTCCTGTGGGGTCGGTGTGGATGTGTTGGTCAGGCCCTCTGTCAGTTCGCTGGTTTGTTTTTATTATCCCCAGAGAGGATAAGTGGGTATTAGTATGGCAGGTGAAAACTGCGGATCTGTTTCAGAGAATTAAACAGGATCCGCATGGTAATCCCGTTCCTTTAAAAATCCTTTGCTTCATGAGCTGGGAATCCACCATGGTTCTATATACTTCTCTATGCGTGGGCACAGGAAACTGGCTAGTTCCAAGAAGTATGCCTCAGAGCTTTTCAATTAACCAGTATGTTGAAAATCCTTTGCAGGTTTTCAGCGTTTCACCATAATTGTGATAACGTGTGTATGTGCCTACTGAAACCAAATATGGCTGCTACGGACATAACTATGCTGAGGCGTAGCTGACTTGGTGTTGCCTATTTTTGTCAGTGGAGACTGACAAGAAGCCATTCTTCTAAGTATCATCCCACCATCATTTCTCCATTGTTTAAAAATGCAGGGAAATTTTGCAAATTGGCATTATAATTAGTAGCTGGAGGGTACTTTTTTGTTTTGTGGGGTCGGTCAGGATGGGTGTTCAGGCCCTCTGTCAGATCGCTGGTTTGTTTTTATTATCCCCAGAGAAGAGTAGTGGGCATGTGTTTGGCAGGTGAAAAGTGCGGATTCTGTTTCAGAGAATTAAACAGGATCCCCATGGTCATCTCATTCCTTTAAGAATCCTTTGCTTCATCAGCTGGGATTCCACCATGTTTCTATATACTCCTCTATGCGTGGGCACAGGTACCTGGCTTGTTCCAAGAATTATGCTGGAGAGTTTTCAAATTAACCAGTACGTTGAAAATTATTTGCAGGTTTTCAGCGTTTCACCATAATTTTGATAACGTTTGTTTGTGCCTCCTGAAACCCAAGAAGGCGGCGACGGACATAACTATGCTGAGGAGTAGCTGACTTTGTGTTGCCTATTTTTGTTAGTGGAGACTGACAAGAAGCCATTCTTCTAAGTATCATCCCACCACCATTTTTCCATTGTTTTAAAATGCAGGGAAATTTTGCAAGTTAGCATTATAATTAGTAGCTGGAGGGTACGGTTTTTTTTTGTGTGTGTGGTCGATGTGGATGGGGAGGGGTCAGGCCCTGTGTCAGTTCGCTGGTTAGTTTATGTTATCCCCAGAGAGGAGAAGTGGGCATGTGTTTCGCAGGTGAAAAGAGCGGATTCTGTTTCAGAGAATTAACGATGATCCCCATGGTCATCCAGTTCCTTTAATAATCCTTTACTTCATCAGCTGGAAATCCACCATGGTTCTCTATACTCCTCTTTGCGTGGGAACAGGTAAGTGGCTTGTTCCAAGAAGTATGCCGCAGAGATTTTCAATTAACCACTACGTTGAAAATTATTTGCAGGTGTTCAGCGTTTCACCATAATTGTGATAACGTGTGTTTGTGCCTCCTGAAACCCAAGAAGGCTGCGACGGACATAACTATGCTGAGGAGTAGCTGACTTGGTGTTGCCTATTTTTGTTAGTGGAGACTGACAAGAAGCCATTCTTCTAAGTATCATCCCACCACCATTTTTCCATTGTTTTAAAAGGCAGGGAAATTTTGCAAGTTAGCATTATAATTAGCAGCTGGAGGGTACGGTTTTTTTTTTGTGTGTGGTCGATGTGGATGGGGGGGTCAGGCCCTCTGTCATTTCGCTGGTTGGTTTTTATTATCCCCAGAGAGGAGAAGTGGGCATGTGTTTCGCAGGTGAAAAGGGCGGATTCTGTTTCAGAGAATTAACGATGATCCCCATGGTCATCCTGTTCCTTTAATAATCCTTTACTTCATCAGCTGGAAATCCACCATGGTTCTATATACTCCTCTTTGCATGGGAACAAGTAACTGGATTGTTCCAAGAAGTATGCCGCAGAGTTTTTCAATTAACCACTACGTTGAAAATTATTTGCAGGTGTTCAGCCTTTCACCATAATTGTGATAACGTTTGTTTATGCCTCCTGAAACCCAAGAAGGCTGCGACGGACATAACTATCCTGAGGTGTAGCTGACTTCGTTTTGCCTATTTTTGTTAGTGGAGACTGACAAGAATCCATTCTTCTAAGTATCATCTCACCATCATTTTTCCATTGTTTAAAAATCCAGGAAAGTTTTGCAAGTTAGCATTATAATTAATAGCTGGAGGCTATGGTGTTTTTTTTTTTTTTTTTTCCTGTGGGGTCGGTGTGGATGTGTTGGTCAGGCCCTCTGTCAGTTCGCTGGTTTGTTTTTATTATCCCCAGAGAGGATAAGTGGGTATTAGTATGGCAGGTGAAAACTGCGGATCTGTTTCAGAGAATTAAACAGGATCCGCATGGTAATCCCGTTCCTTTAAAAATCCTTTGCTTCATGAGCTGGGAATCCACCATGGTTCTATATACTTCTCTATGCGTGGGCACAGGAAACTGGCTAGTTCCAAGAAGTATGCCTCAGAGCTTTTCAATTAACCAGTATGTTGAAAATCCTTTGCAGGTTTTCAGCGTTTCACCATAATTGTGATAACGTGTGTATGTGCCTACTGAAACCAAATATGGCTGCTACGGACATAACTATGCTGAGGCGTAGCTGACTTGGTGTTGCCTATTTTTGTCAGTGGAGACTGACAAGAAGCCATTCTTCTAAGTATCATCCCACCATCATTTCTCCATTGTTTAAAAATGCAGGGAAAGTTTGCAAATTGGCATTATAATTAGTAGCTGGAGGGTACTTTTTTGTTTTGTGGGGTCGGTCAGGATGGGTGTTCAGGCCCTCTGTCAGATCGCTGGTTTGTTTTCATTATCCCCAGAGAAGAGTAGTGGGCATGTGTTTGGCAGGTGAAAAGTGCGGATTCTGTTTCAGAGAATTAAACAGGATGCGCATGGTCATCTCATTCCTTTAAGAATCATTTGCTTCATCAGCTGGGATTCCACCATGGTTCTATATACACCTCTTTGCGTCGGAACAGGTAACTGCCTTGTTCTAAGAAGTATGCCGCAGAGCTTTTCAATTAACCACTACGTTGAAAATTATTTGCAGGTGTTCAGCGTTTCACCATAATTGTGATAACGTGTGTTTGTGCCTCCTGAAACCCAAGAAGGCTGCGACGGACATAACTATGCTGAGGAGTAGCTGACTTGGTGTTGCCTATTTTTGTTAGTGGAGACAGACAAGAAGCCATTCTTCTAAGTATCATCCCACCACCATTTTTCCATTGTTTTAAAATGCAGGGAAATTTTGCAAGTTAGCATTATAATTAGTAGCTGGAGGGTACGGTTTTTTTTTTTTTGTGTAGTCGATGTGGATGGGGGGGGTTCAGGCCCTCTCTCAGTTCGCTGGTTAGTTTTTATTATCCCCAGAGAGGGGAAGTGGGCATGTGTTTGGCAGGTGAAAAGGGCGGATTCTGTTTCAGAGAATTAAGGATGATCCCCATGGTCATCCCGTTCCTTTAATAATCCTTTACTTCATCAGCTGGAAATCCACCATGGTTCTATATACTCCTCTTTGCGTGGGAACAGGTAACTGGCTTGTTCCAAGAAGTATGCCTCAGAGCTTTTCAATTAACCAGTATGTTGAAAATCCCTTGCAGGTTTTCGGCGTTTCACCATAATTGTGATAACGTGTGTATGTGCCTACTGAAAGCAAATATGGCTGCTACGGACATAACTATGCTGAGGCGTAGCTGACTTGGTGTTGCCTATTTTTGTCAGTGGAGACTGACAAGAAGCCATTCTTCTAAGTATCATCCCACCATCATTTCTCCATTGTTTAAAAATGCAGGGAAATTTTGCAAATTGGCATTATAATTAGTAGCTGGAGGGTACTTTTTTGTTTTGTGGGGTCAGTCAGGATGGGTGTTCAGGCCCTCTGTCAGATCGCTGGTTTGTTTTTATTATCCCCAGAGAAGAGTAGTGGGCATGTGTTTGGCAGGTGAAAAGTGCGGATTCTGTTTCAGAGAATTAAACAGGATCCGCATGGTCATCTCATTCCTTTAAGAATCCTTTGCTTCATCAGCTGGGATTCCACCATGTTTCTATATACTCCTCTATGCGTGGGCACAGGTACCTGGCTTGTTCCAAGAATTATGCTGGAGAGTTTTCCAATTAACCAGTACGTTGAAAATTATTTGCAGGTTTTCAGCGTTTCACCATAATTTTGATAACGTTTGTATGTCCCTCCTGAAACCCAAGAAGGCTGCGACGGACATAACTATGCTGAGGAGTAGCTGACTTGGTGTTGCCTATTTTTGTTAGTGGAGACAGACAAGAAGCCATTCTTCTAAGTATGATCCCACCACCATTTTTGCATTGTTTTAAAATGCAGGGAAATTTTACAAGTTAGCATTATAATTAGTAGCTGGAGGGTACGGTTTTTTTTTTGGGGGGGGGGTCGATGTGGATGGGGGGGTCAGGCCCTCTGTCAGTTCGCTGGTTAGTTTTTATTATCCCCAGAGAGGAGAAGTGGGCATGTGTTTGGCAGGTGAAAAGGGCGGATTCTGTTTCAGAGAATTAACGATGATCCCCATGGTCATCCCGTTCCTTTAATAATCCTTTACTTCATCAGCTGGAAATCCACCATGGTTCTATATACTCCTCTTTGCATGGGAACAGGTAACTGCCTTGTTCCAAGAAGTATGCCGCAGAGCTTTTCAATTAACCACTACGTTGAAAGTTATTTGCAGGTGTTCAGAGTTTCACCATAATTGTGATAACGTTTGTTTGTGCCTCCTGAAACCCATGAAGTCTGCGACGGACATAACTATGCTGAGGAGTAGCTGACGTGGTGTTGCCTATTTTTGTTAGTGGAGACTGACAAGAAGCCATTCTTCTAAGTATCATCCCACCACCATTTTTCCATTGTTTTAAAATGCAGGGAAATTTTGCAAGTTAGCATTATAATTAGTAGCTAGTGGGTACGGTTTTTTTTTTTTTGTGTGGTCGATGTGGATGCGGGGGTCAGGCCCTCTGTCAGTACGCTGGTTAGTTTTTATTATCCCCAGAGAGGAGAAGTGGGCATGTGTTTGGCAGGTGAAAGGGCGGATTCTGTTTCAGAGAATTAACGATGATCCCCATGGTCATCCCGTTCCTTTAATAATCCTTTACTTCATCAGCTGGAAATCCACTATGGTTCTCTATACTCCTCTTTGCTTGGGAACAGGTAACTGCCTTGGTCCAAGAAGTATGCCACAGAGCTTTTCAATTAACCAGTACGTTTAAAATTATTTGCAGGTGTTCAGCGTTTCACCATAATTGTGAGAACCTTTGTTTGTGCCTCCTGAAACCCAAGAAGGCTGCGACGGACATAACTATGCTGAGGCGTAGCTGAATTGGTGTTGCCTATTTTTGTTAGTGGAGACTGACAAGAAGCCATTCTTCTAAGTATCATCCCACCACCATTTTTCCATTGTTTTAAAATGCAGGGAAATTTTGCAAGTTAGCATCATAATTAGTAGCTGGAGGGTACGGTTTTTTTTTTGTGTGTGTGGTCAATGTGGATGGGAGGTGAGACCCTCTGTCAGTTCGCTGGTTAGTTTTTATTATCCGCAGAGAGGAGAAGTGGGTATTAGTATGGCAGGTGAAAACTGCGGATCTGTTTCAGAGAATTAAACAGGATCCGCACGGTAATCCTGTTCCTTTAAGAATCCTTTGCTTCATGAGCTGGGAATCCACCATGGTTCTATATACTTGTCTATGCGTGGGCACAGGAAACTGGCTAGTTCCAAGAAGTATGCCTCAGAGCTTTTCAATTAACCAGTATGTTGAAAATCCTTTGCAGGTTTTCAGCGTTTCACCATAATTGTGATAACGTGTGTATGTGCCTACTGAAAAGAAATATGACTGCTACGGACATAACTATGCTGAGGCGTAGCTGACTTGGTGTTGCCTATTTTTGTCAGTGGAGACTGACAAGAAGCCATTCTTCTAAGTATCATCCCACCATCATTTCTCCATTGTTTAAAAATGCAGGGAAATTTTGCAAATTGGCATTATAATTAGTAGCTGGAGGGTACTTTTTTGTTTTGTGGGGTCGGTCAGGATGGGTGTTCAGGCCCTCTGTCAGATGGCTGGTTTGTTTTTATTATCCCCAGAGAAGAGTAGTGGGCATGTGTTTGGCAGGTGAAAAGTGCGGAGTCTGTTTCAGAGAATTAAACAGGATCCACATGGTCATCTCATTCCTTTAAGAATCCTTTGCTTCATCAGCTGGGATTCCACCATGTTTCTATATACTCCTCTATGCGTGGGCACAGGTACCTGGCTTGTTCCAAGAATTATGCTGGAGAGTTTTCAAATTAACCAGTATGTTGAAAATTATTTGCAGGTTTTCAGCGTTTCACCATAATTTTGATAACGTTTGTATGTCCCTCCTGAAACCCAACAAGGCTGCGACGGACATAACTATGCTGAGGAGTAGCTGACTTGGTGTTGCCTATTTTTGTTAGTGGAGACAGACAAGAAGCCACTCTTCTAAGTATGATCCCACCACCATTTTTCCATTGTTTTAAAATGCAGGGAAATTTTGCAAGTTAGCATTATAATTAGTAGCTGGAGGGTACGTTTTCTTTTTGGGTGTGTGTGGTCGAGGTGGATGGGGGGGTCAGGCCCTCTGTCAGTTCGCTGGTTAGTTTTTATTATCCCCAGAGAGGAGAAGTGGGCATGTGTTTGGCAGGTGAAAAGGGCGGATTCAGTTTCAGAGAATTAACGATGATCCCCATGGTCATCCCGTTCCTTTAATAATCCTTTACTTCATCAGCTGGAAATCCGCCATGGTTCTATATACTCCTCTTTGCGTGGGTACAGGTAACTGCCTTGTTTCAAGAAGTATGCCGCAGAGCTTTTCAATTAACCACTACGTTGAAAATTATTTGCAGGTGTTCAGCGTTTCACCGTAATTGTGATAACGTTTGTTTGTGCCTTCTGAAACCCAAGATGGCTGCGATGGACATAGCTATGCTGAGGAGTAGCTGACTTGGTGTTGCCTATTTTTGTTAGTGGAGACTGACAAGAAGCCATTCTTCTAAGTATCATCCCACCACCATTTTTCCATTGTTTTAAAATGCAGGGAAATTTTGCAAGTTAGCATTATAATTAGTAGCTGGAGGGTACGGTTTTTTTTTTTTGTGTGTGTGTGTGGTCGATGTGGATGGGGGGGTCATGCCCTCTGTCAGTTCGCTGGTTAGTTTTTATTATCCTCAGAGAGGAGAAGTGGGCATGTGTTTGGCAGGTGAAAAGGGCGGATTCTGTTTCAGAGAATTAACGATGATCCCCATGGTCATCCCGTGCCTTTAATAATCCTTTACTTCATCAGCTGGAAATCCACCATGGTTCTCTATACTCCTCTTTGCGTGGGAACAGGTAACTGGCTTGTTCCAAGAAGTATGCCGCAGAGCTTTTCAATTAACCACTACGTTGATAATTATTTGCAGGTGTTCAACGTTTTACCATAATTGTGAGAACCTTTGTTTGTGCCTCCTGAAACCCTAAAGGCTGCGACGGACATAACTATGCTGAGGAGTAGCTGACTTGGTGTTGCCTATTTTTGTTAGTGGAGACTGACAAGAAGCCATTCTTCTAAGTATCATCCCACCACCATTTTTCCATTGTTTTAAAATGCAGGGAAATTTTGCAAGTTAGCATTATAATTAGTAGCTGGAGGGTACGGTTTTTTTTTTGTGTGTAGTCGATGTGGATGGGGGGTGTTCAGGCCCTCTGTCAGTTCTCTGGTTAGTTTTTATTATCCCCAGAGAGGGGAAGTGGGCATGTGTTTGGCAGGTGAAAAGGGGGGATTCTGTTTCAGAGAATTAAGGATGATCCCCATGGTCATCCCGTTCCTTTAATAATCCTTTACTTCATCAGCTGGAAATCCACCATGGTTCTCTATACTCCTCTTTGCGTGGGAACAGGTAACTGGCTTGTTCCAAGAAGTATGCCGCAGAGCTTTTCAATTAACCACTACATTGAAAATTATTTGCAGGGGTTCAGCGTTTCACCATAATTGTGAGAACCTTTGTTTGTGCCTCCTGAAACCCAAGAAGGGTGCGACGGACATAACTATGCTGAGGAGTAGCTGACTTGGTGTTGCCTATTTTTGTTCGTGGAGACTGACAAGAAGCCATTCTTCTAAGTATCATCCCACCACCATTTTTCCATTGTTTTAAAATGCAGGGAAATTTTGCAAGTTAGCATTATAATTAGTAGCTGGAGGCTACGGTGTTTTTTTTTTTTTTTTCCTGTGGGGTCGGTGTGGATGTGTTGCTCAGGCCCTCTGTCAGTTCCCCGGTTGGTTTTTATTATCCCCAGAGAGGAGAAGTGGGTATTAGTATGGCAGGTGAAAACTGCGGATCTGTTTCAGAGAATTAAACAGAATCCGCATGGTAATCGCGTTCCTTTAAGAATCCTTTGCTTCATGAGCTGGGAATCCACCATGGTTCTATATACTTGTCTATGCGTGGGCACAGGAAACTGGCTAGTTCCAAGAAGTATGCCTCAGAGCTTTTCAATTAACCAGTATGTTGACAATCCTTTGCAGGTTTTCAGCGTTTCACCATAATTGTGATAACGTGTGTATGTGCCTACTGAAACCAAATATGGCTGCTACGGACATAACTATGCTGAGGCGTAGCTGACTTTGTGTTGCCTATTTTTGTCAGTGGAGACTGACAAAAAGCCATTCTTCTAAGTATCATCCCACCATCATTTCTCCATTGTTTAAAAATGCAGGGAAATTTTGCAAATTGGCATTATAATTAGTAGCTGGAGGGTACTTTTTTGTTTTGTGGGGTCGGTCAGGATGGGTGTTCAGGCCCTCTGTCAGATCGCTGGTTTGTTTTTATTATCCCCAGAGAAGAGTAGTGGGCATGTGTTTGGCAGGTGAAAAGTGCGGATTCTGTTTCAGAGAATTAAACAGGATCCCCATGGTCATCTCATTCCTTTAAGAATCCTTTGCTTCATCAGCTGGGATTCCACCATGTTTCTATATACTCCTCTATGCGTGGGCACAGGTACCTGGCTTGTTCCAAGAATTATGCTGGAGAGTTTTCAAATTAACCAGTACGTTGAAAATTATTTGCAGGTTTTCAGCGTTTCACCATAATTTTGATAACGTTTGTTTGTGCCTCCTGAAACCCAAGAAGGCGGCGACGGACATAACTATGCTGAGGAGTAGCTGACTTGGTGTTGCCTATTTTTGTTAGTGGAGACTGACAAGAAGCCATTCTTCTAAGTATCATCCCACCACCATTTTTCCATTGTTTTAAAATGCAGGGAAATTTTGCAAGTTAGCATTATAATTAGTAGCTGGAGGGTACGGTTTTTTTTTGTGTGTGTGGTCGATGTGGATGGGGAGGGGTCAGGCCCTGTGTCAGTTCGCTGGTTAGGTTATGTTATCCCCAGAGAGGAGAAGTGGGCATGTGTTTGGCAGATGAAAAGGGCGGATTCTGTTTCAGAGAATTAACGATGATCCCCATGGTCATCCCGTTCCTTTAAGAATCCTTTACTTCATCAGCTGGAAATCCACCATGGTTCTCTATACTCCTCTTTGCGTGGGAACAGGTAAGTGGCTTGTTCCAAGAAGTATGCCGCAGAGATTTTCAATTAACCACTACGTTGAAAATTATTTGCAGGTGTTCAGCGTTTCACCATAATTGTGATAACGTGTGTTTGTGCCTCCTGAAACCCAAGAAGGCTGCGACGGACATAACTATGCTGAGGAGAAGCTGACTTGGTGTTGCCTATTTTTGTTAGTGGAGACTGACAAGAAGCCATTCTTCTAAGTATCATCCCACCACCATTTTTCCATTGTTTTAAAAGGCAGGGAAATTTTGCAAGTTAGCATTATAATTAGTAGCTGGAGGGTACGGTTTTTTTTTTGTGTGTGGTCGATGTGGATGGGGGGGTAAGGCCCTCTGTCAGTTCGCTGGTTGGTTTTTATTATCCCCAGAGAGGAGAAGTGGGCATGTGTTTGGCAGGTGAAAAGGGCGGATTCTGTTTCAGAGAATTAACGATGATCCCCATGGTCATCCCGTTCCTTTAATAATCCTTTACTTCATCAGCTGGAAATCCACCATGGTTCTATATACTCCTCTTTGCATGGGAACAAGTAACTGGCTTGTTCCAAGAAGTATGCCGCAGAGCTTTTCCATTAACCAGTACGTTGAAAATTATTTGCAGGTGTTCAGCGTTTCACCATAATTGTGATAACGTTTGTTTATGCCTCCTGAAACCCAAGAAGGCTGCGACGGACATAACTATTCTGAGGTGTAGCTGACTTCGTTTTGCCTATTTTTGTTAGTGGAGACTGACAAGAATCCATTCTTCTAAGTATCATCTCACCATCATTTTTCCATTGTTTAAAAATCCAGGAAAGTTTTGCAAGTTAGCATTATAATTAGTAGCTGGAGGCTATGGTGTTTTTTTTTTTTTTTTTTTCCTGTGGGGTCGGTGTGGATGTGTTGGTCAGGCCCTCTGTCAGTTCGCTGGTTTGTTTTTATTATCCCCAGAGAGGATAAGTGGGTATTAGTATGGCAGGTGAAAACTGCGGATCTGTTTCAGAGAATTAAACAGGATCCGCATGGTAATCCCGTTCCTTTAAAAATCCTTTGCTTCATGAGCTGGGAATCCACCATGGTTCTATATACTTCTCTATGCGTGGGCACAGGAAACTGGCTAGTTCCAAGAAGTATGCCTCAGAGCTTTTCAATTAACCAGTATGTTGAAAATCCTTTGCAGGTTTTCAGCGTTTCACCATAATTGTGATAACGTGTGTATGTGCCTACTGAAACCAAATATGGCTGCTACGGACATAACTATGCTGAGGCGTAGCTGACTTGGTGTTGCCTATTTTTGTCAGTGGAGACTGACAAGAAGCCATTCTTCTAAGTATCATCCCACCATCATTTCTCCATTGTTTAAAAATGCAGGGAAAGTTTGCAAATTGGCATTATAATTAGTAGCTGGAGGGTACTTTTTTGTTTTGTGGGGTCGGTCAGGATGGGTGTTCAGGCCCTCTGTCAGATCGCTGGTTTGTTTTTATTATCCCCAGAGAAGAGTAGTGGGCATGTGTTTGGCAGGTGAAAAGTGCGGATTCTGTTTCAGAGAATTAAACAGGATCCGCATGGTCATCTCATTCCTTTAAGAATCATTTGCTTCATTAGCTGGGATTCCACCATGGTTCTATATACACCTCTTTGCGTGGGAACAGGTAACTGGCTTGTTCCAAGAAGTATGCCGCAGAGATTTTCAATTAACCAGTACGTTGAAAATTATTTGCAGGTGTTCAGCGTTTCACCATAATTGTGATAACGTTTGTTTGTGCCTCCTGAAACCCAAGAAGCCTGCGTCGGACATAACTATGCTGAGTCGTAGCTGACTTGGTGTTGCCTATTTTTGTTAGTGGAGACTGACAAGAAGCCATTCTTCTAAGTATCATCTCACCATCATTTTTCCATTGTTTAAAAATGCAGGGAAATTTTGCAAGTTAGCATTATAATTAGTAGCTGGAGGCTACGGTGTTTTTTTTTTTTTTTTCCTGTGGGGTCGGTGTGGATGTGTTGGTCAGTCCCTCTGTCAGTTCGCTGGTTTGTTTTTATTATCCCCAGAGAGGAGAAGTGGGCATGTGTTTGGCAGGTGAAAAGGGCGGATTCTGTTTCAGAGAATTAACGATGATCCCGATGGTCATCCCGTTCCTTTAATAATCCTTTACTTCATCAGCTGGAAATCCACCATGGTTCTATATACTCCTCTTTGCGTGGGAACAGGTAACTGGCTTGTTCCAAGAAGTATGCCTCAGAGCTTTTCAATTAACCAGTATGTTGAAAATCCTTTGCAGGTTTTCAGCGTTTCACCATAATTGTGATAACGTGTGTATGTGCCTACTGAAACCAAATATGGCTGCTACGGACATAACTATGCTGAGGCGTAGCTGACTTGGTGTTGCCTATTTTTGTCAGTGGAGACTGACAAGAAGCCATTCTTCTAAGTATCATCCCACCATCATTTCTCCATTGTTTCAAAATGCAGGGAAATTTTGTAAATTGGCATTATAATTAGTAGCTGGAGGGTACTTTTTTGTTTTGTGGGGTCAGTCAGGATGGGTGTTCAGGCCCTCTGTCAGATCGCTGGTTTGTTTTTATTATCCCCAGAGAAGAGTAGTGGGCATGTGTTTGGCAGGTGTAAAGTGCGGATTCTGTTTCAGAGAATTAAACAGGATCTGTATGGTCATCTCATTCCTTTAAGAATCTTTGCTTCATCAGCTGGGATTCCACCATGTTTCTATATACTCCTCTATGCGTGGGCACAGGTACCTGGCTTCTTCCAAGAAGTATGCTGGAGAGTTTTCAAATTAACCAGTACGTTCAAAATTATTTGCAGGTGTTCAGCGTTTCACCATAATTTTGATAACGTTTGTATGTCCCTCCTGAAACCCAAGAAGGCTGCGACGGACATAGCTATGCTGAGGAGTAGCTGACTTGGTGTTGCCTATTTTTGTTAGTGGAGACAGACAAGAAGCCATTCTTCTAAGTATGATCCCACCACCATTTTTCCATTGTTTTAAAATGCAGGGAAATTTTGAAAGTTAGCATTATAATTAGTAGCTGGAGGGTACGGTTTTTTTTTTTTTGTGTAGTCGATGTGGATGGGCGGGGGTCAGGCCCTCTGTCAGTTCCCTGGTTAGTTTTTATTATCCCCAGAGAGGAGAAGTGGGCATGTGTTTGGCAGGTGAAAAGGGCGGATTATGTTTCAGAGAATTAACGATGATCCCCATGGTCATCCCGTTCCTTTAATAATCCTTTACTTCATCAGTTGGAAATCCACCATGGTTCTATATACTCCTCTTTGCGTGGGAACAGGTAACTGGCTTGTTCCAAGAAGTATGCCGCAGAGCTTTGCAATTAACCAGTACATTGAAAATTATTTGCAGATGTTCATTGTTTCACCATAATTGTGATAACGTGTGTTTGTGTCTCCTGAAACCCAAGAAGGCTGCGACGGACATAACTATGCTGAGGAGTAGCTGACTTATTGTTGCCTATTTTTGTTAGTGGAGACTGACAAGAAGCCATTCTTCTAAGTATCATCCCACCACCATTTTTCCATTGTTTTAAAATGCAGGGAAATTTTGCAAGTTAGCATTATAATTAGTAGCTGGAGGGTACGGTTTTTTTTTTTTGTGTGTGGTCGATGTGGATGGGGGGGTCAGACCCTCTGTCAGTTCGCTGGTTAGTTTTTATTATCCCCAGAGAGGAGAAGTGGGCATGTGTTTGGCAGGTGAAAAGGGCGGATTCTGTTTCAGAGAATTAACGATGATACCCATGTACATCCCGTTCCTTTAATAATCCTTTACTTCATCAGCTGGAAATCCACCATGGTTCTACATACTCCTCTTTGCGTGGGAACAGGTAACTGGCTTGTTCCAAGAAGTATGCCTCAGAGCTTTTCAATTAACCAGTATGTTGAAAATCCTTTGCAGGTTTTCAGCGTTTCAACATAATTGTGATAACGTGTGTATGTGCCTACTGAAACCAAATATGGCTGCTACGGACATAACTATGCTGAGGCGTAGCTGACTTGGTGTTGCCTATTTTTGTCAGTGGAGACTGACAAGAAGCCATTCTTCTAAGTATCATCCCACCATCATTTCTCCATTGTTTAAAAATGCAGGGAAAGTTTGCAAATTGGCATTATAATTAGTAGCTGGAGGGTACTTTTTTGTTTTGTGGGGTCAGTCAGGATGGGTGTTCAGGCCCTCTGTCAGATCGCTGGTTTGTTTTTATTATCCCCAGAGAAGAGTAGTGGGCATGTGTTTGGCAGGTGAAAAGTGCGGATTCTGTTTCAGAGAATTAAACAGGATCTGTATGGTCATCTCATTCCTTTAAGAATCTTTGCTTCATCAGCTGGGATTCCACCATGTTTCTATATACTCCTCTATGCGTGGGCACAGGTACCTGGCTTCTTCCAAGAAGTATGCTGGAGAGTTTTCAAATTAACCAGTACGTTCAAAATTATTTGCAGGTGTTCAGCGTTTCACCATAATTTTGATAACGTTTTTATGTCCCTCCTGAAACCCAAGAAGGCTGCGACGGACATAGCTATGCTGAGGAGTAGCTGACTTGGTGTTGCCTATTTTTGTTAGTGGAGACAGACAAGAAGCCTTTCCTCTAAGTATGATCCCACCACCATTTTTCCATTGTTTTAAAATGCAGGGAAATTTTGCAAGTTAGCATTATAATTAGTAGCTGGAGGGTACGGTTTTTTTTTTTTGTGTAGTCGATGTGGATGGGCGGGGGTCAGGCCCTCTGTCAGTTCGCTGGTTAGTTTTTATTATCCCCAGAGAGGAGAAGTGGGCATGTGTTTGGCAGGTGAAAAGGGCGGATTCTGTTTCAGAGAATTAACGATGATCCCCATGGTCATCCCGTTCCTTTAATAATCCTTTACTTCATCAGCTGGAAATCCACCATGGTTCTATGTACTCCTCTTTGCGTGGGAACAGGTAACTGGCTTGTTCCAAGAAGTATGCCGCAGAGCTTTTCAATTAACCACTACGTTGAAAATTATTTGCAGGTGTTCAGCGTTTCACCATAATTGTGATAACCTTTGTTTGTGCCTCCTGAAACCCAAGAAGGCTGCGACGGACATAAGTATGCTGAGGAGTAGCTGACTTGGTGTTGCCTATTTTTGTTAGTGGAGACAGACAAGAAGCCATTCTTCTAAGTATCATCCCACCACCATTTTTCCATTGTTTTAAAATGCAGGGAAATTTTGCAAGTTAGCATTATAATTAGTAGCTGGAGGGTACGGTTTTTTTTGTGTGTGTAGTCGATGTGGATGGGGGGGGTTCAGGCCCTCTGTCAGTTCGCTGGTTAGTTTTTATTATCCCCAGAGAGGGGAAGTGGGCATGTGTTTGGCAGGTGAAAAGGGCGGATTCTGTTTCAGAGAATTAAGGATGATCCCCATGGTCATCCCGTTCCTTTAATAATCCTTTACTTCATCAGCTGGAAATCCACCATGGTTCTATATACTCCTCTTTGCGTGGGAACAGGTAACTGGCTTGTTCCAAGAAGTATGCCGCAGAGCTTTTCAATTAACCACTACGTTGAAAATTATTTGCAGGTGTTCAGCGTTTCACCATAATTGTGAGAACCTTTGTTTGTGCCTCCTGAAACCCAAGAAGGCTGCGACGGACATAAGTATGCTGAGGAGTAGCTGACTTGGTGTTGCCTATTTTTGTTAGTGGAGACAGACAAGAAGCCATTCTTCTAAGTATCATCCCACCACCATTTTTCCATTGTTTTAAAATGCAGGGAAATTTTGCAAGTTAGCATTATAATTAGTAGCTGGAGGGTACGGTTTTTTTTTTTTTTGTGTAGTCGATGTGGATGGGGGGTGTTCAGGCCCTCTGTCAGTTCTCTGGTTAGTTTTTATTATCCCCAGAGAGGGGAAGTGGGCATGTGTTTGGCAGGTGAGAAGGGGGGATTCTGTTTCAGAGAATTAAGGATGATCCCCATGGTCATCCCGTTCCTTTAATAATCCTTTACTTCATCAGCTGGAAATCCACCATAGTTCTATATACTCCTCTTTGTGTGGGAACAGGTAACTGGCTTGTTCCAAGAAGTATGCCTCAGAGCTTTTCAATTAACCAGTATGTTGAAAATCCTTTGCAGGTTTTCAGCGTTTCACCATAATTGTGATAACGTGTGTATGTGCCTACTGAAACCAAATATGGCTGCTACGGACATAACTATGCTGAGGCGTAGCTGACTTGGTGTTGCCTATTTTTGTCAGTGGAGACTGACAAGAAGCCATTCTTCTAAGTATCATCCCACCATCATTTCTCCATTGTTTCAAAATGCAGGGAAATTTTGCAAATTGGCATTATAATTAGTAGCTGGAGAGTACTTTTTTGTTTTGTGGGGTCAGTCAGGATGGGTGTTCAGGCCCTCTGTCAGATCGCTGGTTTGTTTTTATTATCCCCAGAGAAGAGTAGTGGGCATGTGTTTGGCAGGTGAAAAGTGCGGTTTCTGTTTCAGAGAATTAAACAGGATCTGTATGGTCATCTCATTCCTTTAAGAATCTTTGCTTCATCAGCTGGGATTCCACCATGTTTCTATATACTCCTCTATGCGTGGGCACAGGTACCTGGCTTCTTCCAAGAAGTATGCTGGAGAGTTTTCAAATTAACCAGTACGTTCAAAATTATTTGCAGGTGTTCAGCGTTTCACCATAATTTTGATAACGTTTGTATGTGCCTGCTGAAACCCAAGAAGGCTGCGACGGACATAGCTATGCTGAGGAGTAGCTGACTTGGTGTTGCCTATTTTTGTTAGTGGAGACAGACAAGAAGCCATTCCTCTAAGTATGATCCCACCACCATTTTTCCATTGTTTTAAAATGCAGGGAAATTTTGCAAGTTAGCATTATAATTAGTAGCTGGATGGTACGGTTTTTTTTCTTTGTGTAGTCGATGTGGATGGTGGGGGTCAGGCCCTCTGTCAGTTCGCTGGTTAGTTTTTATTATCCCCAGAGAGGAGAAGTGGGCATGTGTTTGGCAGGTGAAAAGGGCGGATTCTGTTTCAGAGAATTAACGATGATCCCCATGGTCATCCCGTTCCTTTAATAATCGTTTACTTCATCAGCTGGAAATCCACCATGGTTCTATGTACTCCTCTTTGCGTGGGAACAGGTAACTGGCTTGTTCCAAGAAGTATGCCGCAGAGCTTTTCAATTAACCAGTACGTTGAAAATTATTTGCAGGTGTTCAGCGTTTCATCATAATTGTGATAACCTTTGTTTGTGCCTCCTGAAACCCAAGAAGGCTGCGATGGACATAAGTATGCTGAGGAGTAGCTGACTTGGTGTTGCCTATTTTTGTTAGTGGAGACAGACAAGAAGCCATTCTTCTAAGTATCATCCCACCACCATTTTTCCATTGTTTTAAAATGCAGGGAAATTTTGCAAGTTAGCATTATAATTAGTAGCTGGAGGGTACGGTTTTTTTTTTTTTTTTTGTGTAGTCGATGTGGATGGGGGGGGTTCAGGCCCTCTGTCAGTTCGCTGGTTAGTTTTTATTATCCCCAGAGAGGGGAAGTGGGCATGTGTTTGGCAGGTGAAAAGGGGGGATTCTGTTTCAGAGAATTAAGGATGATCCCCATGGTCATCCCGTTCCTTTAATAATCCTTTACTTCATCTGCTGGAAATCCACCATGGTTCTATATACTCCTCTTTGCGTGGGAACAGGTAACTGGCTTGTTCCAAGAAGTATGCCGCAGAGCTTTTCAATTAACCACTACGTTGAAAATTATTTGCAGGTGTTCAGCGTTTCACCATAATTGTGAGAACCTTTGTTTGTGCCTCCTGAAACCCAAGAAGGCTGCGACGGACATAAGTATGCTGAGGAGTAGCTGACTTGGTGTTGCCTATTTTTGTTAGTGGAGACAGACAAGAAGCCATTCTTCTAAGTATCATCCCACCACCATTTTTCCATTGTTTTAAAATGCAGGGAAATTTTGCAAGTTAGCATTATAATTAGTAGCTGGAGGGTACGGTTTTTTTTTTTTGTGTAGTCGATGTGGATGGGGGGTGTTCAGGCCCTCTGTCAGTTCGCTGGTTAGTTTTTATTATCCCCAGAGAGGGGAAGTGGGCATGTGTTCGGCAGGTGAAAAGGGGGGATTCTGTTTCAGAGAATTAAGGATGATCCCCATGGTCATCCCGTTCCTTTAATAATCCTTTACTTCATCAGCTGGAAATCCACCATGGTTCTATATACTCCTCTTTGCGTGGGAACAGGTAACTGGCTTGTTCCAAGAAGTATGCCTCAGAGCTTTTCAATTAACCAGTATGTTGAAAATCCTTTGCAGGTTTTCAGCGTTTCACCATAATTGTGATAACGTGTGTATGTGCCTACTGAAACCAAATATGGCTGCTACGGACATAACTATGCTGAGGCGTAGCTGACTTGGTGTTGCCTATTTTTGTCAGTGGAGACTGACAAGAAGGCATTCTTCTAAGTATCATCCCACCATCATTTCTCCATTGTTTCAAAATGCAGGGAAATTTTGCAAATTGGCATTATAATTAGTAGCTGGAGGGTACTTTTTTGTTTTGTGGGGTCAGTCAGGATGGGTGTTCAGGCCCTCTGTCAGATCGCTGGTTTGTTTTTATTATCCCCAGAGAAGAGTAGTGGGCATGTGTTTGGCAGGTGTAAAGTGCGGATTCTGTTTCAGAGAATTAAACAGGATCTGTATGGTCATCTCATTCCTGTAAGAATCTTTGCTTCATCAGCTGGGATTCCACCATGTTTCTATATACTCCTCTATGCGTGGGCACAGGTACCTGGCTTCTTCCAAGAAGTATGCTGGAGAGTTTTCAAATTAACCAGTACGTTCAAAATTATTTGCAGGTGTTCAGCGTTTCACCATAATTTTGATAACGTTTGTATGTCCCTCCTGAAACCCAAGAAGGCTGCGACGGACATAGCTATGCTGAGGAGTAGCTGACTTGGTGTTGCCTATTTTTGTTAGTGGAGACAGACAAGAAGCCATTCTTCTAAGTATGATCCCACCACCATTTTTCCATTGTTTTAAAATGCAGGGAAATTTTGCAAGTTAGCATTATAATTAGTAGCTG
This sequence comes from Eulemur rufifrons, assembly GCF_041146395.1. NCBI lineage: Eukaryota > Metazoa > Chordata > Mammalia > Primates > Lemuridae > Eulemur > Eulemur rufifrons. Next base: position 334,004 of record NW_027182842.1, read on the forward strand.
GAGGGTACGGTTTTTTTTTTTTTGTGTAGTCGATGTGGATGGGCGGGGGTCAGGCCCTCTGTCAGTTCGCTGGTTAGCTTTTATTATCCCCAGAGAGGAGAAGTGGGCATGTGTTTGGCAGGTGAAAAGGGCGGATTCTGTTTCAGAGAATTAACGATGATCCCCATGGTCATCCCGTTCCTTTAATAATCCTTTACTTCATCAGCTGGAAATCCACCATGGTTCTATATACTCCTCTTTGCGTGGGAACAGGTAACTGGCTTGTTCCAAGAAGTATGCCGCAGAGCTTTTCAATTAACCACTACGTTGAAAACTATTTGCAGGTGTTCAGCGTTTCACCATAATTGTGATAACGTGTGTTTGTGCCTCCTGAAACCCAAGAAGGCTGCGACGGACATAACTATGCTGAGGCGTAGCTGACATGGTGTTGCCTATTTTTGTTAGTGGAGACTGACAAGAAGCCATTCTTCTAAGTATCATCCCACCACCATTTTTCCATTGTTTTAAAATGCAGGGAAATTTTGCAAGTTAGCATTATAATTAGTAGCCGGAGGGTACGTTTTTTTTTTTTTGTGTGTGTTGTCGATGTGGATGGTGGGGGTCAGGCCCTCTGTCAGTTCTCTGGTTAGTTTTTATTATCCCCAGAGAGGAGAAGTGGGCATGTGTTTGGCAGGTGAAAAGGGCGGATTCTGTTTCAGAGAATTAACGATGATCCCCATGGTCATCCCGTTCCTTTAATAATCCTTTACTTCATCAGCTGGAAATCCACCATGGTTCTATATACTCCTCTTTGCGTGGGAACAGGTAACTGGCTTGTTCCAAGAAGTATGCCGCAGAGCTTTTCCATTAACCAGTACGTTGAAAATTATTTGCAGCTGTTCAGCGTTTCACCATAATTGTGATAACGTTTGTTTGTGCCTCCTGCAACCCAAGAAGGCTGCGACGGTCATAACTATGCTGAGGCGTAGCTGACTTGGTATTGCCTATTTTTGTTAGTGGAGACTGACAACAATCCATTCTTCTAAGTATCATCTCACCATCATTTTTCCATTGTTTAAAAATCCAGGAAAGTTTTGCAAGTTAGCATTATAATTAGTAGCTGGAGGCTACGGTGTTTTTTTTTTTTTTTTTTCCTGTGGGGTCGGTGTGGATGTGTTGGTCAGGCCCTCTGTCATTTCCCCGGTTGGTTTTTATTATCCCCAGAGAGGAGAAGTGGGTATTAGTATGGCAGGTGAAAACTGCGGATCTGTTTCAGAGAATTAAACAGGATCCGCATGGTAATCCCGTTCCTTTAAGAATCCTTTGCTTCATGAGCTGGGAATCCACCATGGTTCTATGTACTTCTCTATGCGTGGGCACAGGAAACTGGCTTGTTCCAAGAAGTATGCCTCAGAGCTTTTCAATTAACCAGTATGTTGAAAATCCTTTGCAGGTTTTCAGCGTTTCAGAATAATTGTGATAACGTGTGTATGTGCCTACTGAAACCAAATATGGCTGCTACGGACATAACTATGCTGAGGCGTAGCTGACTTGGTGTTGCCTATTTTTGTCAGTGGAGACTGACAAGAAGCCATTCTTCTAAGTATCATCCCACCATCATTTCTCCATTGTTTAAAAATGCAGGGAAATTTTGCAAATTGGCTATATAATTAGTAGCTGGAGGGTAGTTTTTTGTTTTGTGGGGTCGGTCAGGATGGGTGTTCAGGCCCTCTGTCAGATCGCTGGTTTGTTTTTATTATCCCCAGAGAAGAGTAGTGGGCATGTGTTTGGCAGGTGAAAAGTGCGGATTCTCTTTCAGAGAATTAAACAGGATCCGCATGGTCATCTCATTCCTTTAAGAATCCTTTGCTTCATCAGCTGGGATTCCACCATGATTCTATATACTCCTCTATGCGTCGGCACAGGTACCTGGCTTGTTCCAAGAATTATGCTGGAGAGTTTTCAAATTAACCAGTACGTTGAAAATTATTTGCAGGTGTTCAGCGTTTCACCATAATTGTGATAACCTTTGTTTGTGCCTCCTGAAACCCAAGAAGGCTGCGACGGACATAAGTATGCTGAGGAGTAGCTGACTTGGTGTTGCCTATTTTTGTTAGTGGAGACAGACAAGAAGCCATTCTTCTAAGTATGATCCCACCACCATTTTTCCATTGTTTTAAAATGCAGGGAAATTTTGCAAGTTAGCATTATAATTAGTAGCTGGAGGGTACGGTTTTTTTTTTTTGTGTAGTCGATGTGGATGGGGGGTGTTCAGGCCCTCTGTCAGTTCACTGGTTAGTTTTTATTATCCCCAGAGAGGGGAAGTGGGCATGTGTTTGGCAGGTGAAAAGGGGGGATTCTGTTTCAGAGAATTAAGGATGATCCCCATGGTCATCCCGTTCCTTTAATAATCCTTTACTTCATCAGCTGGAAATCCACCATGGTTCTATATACTCCTCTTTGCGTGGGAACAGGTAACTGGCTTGTTCCAAGAAGTATGCCTCAGAGCTTTTCAATTAACCAGTATGTTGAAAATTATTTGCAGGTGTTCAGCGTTTCACCATAATTGTGATAACGTTTGTTTATGCCTCCTGAAACCCAAGAAGGCTGCGACGGACATAACTATGCTGAGGCGTAGCTGACTTGGTTTTGCCTATTTTTGTTAGTGGAGACTGACAAGAATCCATTCTTCTAAGTATCATCTCACCATCATTTTTCCATTGTTTAAAAATGCAGGAAAGTTTTGCAAGTTAGCATTATAATTAGTAGCTGGAGGCTACGGTGTTTTTTTTTTTTTCTTTTTTTCCTGTGGGATCGGTGTGGATGTGTTGGTCAGGCCCTCTGTCAGTTCCCCGGTTGGTTTTTATTATCCCCAGAGAGGAGAAGTGGGTATTAGTATGGCAGGTGAAAACTGCGGATCTGTTTCAGAGAATTAAACAGGATCCGCATGGTAATCCCGTTCCTTTAAGAATCCTTTGCTTCATGAGCTGGGAATCCACCATGGTTCTATATACTTGTCTATGCGTGGGCACAGGAAACTGGCTAGTTCCAAGAAGTATGCCTCAGAGCTTTTCAATGAACCAGTAGGTTGAAAATCCTTTCAGGTTTTCAGCGTTTCACCATAATTGTGATAATGTGTGTATGTGCCTACTGAAACCAAATATGGCTGCTACGGACATAACTATGCTGAGGCGTAGCTGACTTGGTGTTGCCTATTTTTGTCAGTGGAGACTGACAAGAAGCCATTCTTCTAAGTATCATCCCACCATCATTTCTCCATTGTTTAAAAATGCAGGGAAATTTTGCAAATTGGCATTATAATTAGTAGCTGGAGGGTACTTTTTTGTTTTGTGGGGTCGGTCAGGATGGGTGTTCAGGCCCTCTGTCAGATCGCTGGTTTGTTTTTATTATCCCCAGAGAAGAGTAGTGGGCATGTGTTTGGCAGGTGAAAAGTGCGGATTCTGTTTCAGAGAATTAAACAGGATCCGCATGGTCATCTCATTCCTTTAAGAATCCTTTGCTTCATCAGCTGGGATTCCACCATGATTCTATATACTCCTCTATGCGTGGGCACAGGTACCTGGCTTGTTCCAAGAAGTATGCTGGAGAGTTTTCAAATTAACCAGTACGTTGAAAATTATTTGCAGGTGTTCAGCGTTTCACCATAATTTTGCTAACGTTTGTATGTGCCTGCTGAAACCCAAGAAGGCTGCGACGGACATAACTATGCTGAGGAGTAGCTGACTTGGTGTTGCCTATTTTTGTTAGTGGAGACAGACAAGAAGCCTTTCTTCTAAGTATGATCCCACCACCATTTTTCCATTGTTTTAAAATGCAGGGAAATTTTGCAAGCTAGCATTATAATTAGTAGATGGAGGGTACGGTTTTTTTTTTGTGTGTTGTCGATGTGGATGGGGGCGGGGTCAGGCCCTCTGTCAGTTCGCTGGTTAGTTTTTATTATCCCCAGAGAGGAGAAGTGGGCATGTGTTTGGCAGGTGAAAAGGGCGGATTCTGTTTCAGAGAATTAACGATGATCCCATGGTCATCCCGTTCCTTTAATAATCCTTTACTTCATCAGCTGGAAATCCACCATGGTTCTCTATACTCCTCATTGCGTGGGAAGAGGTAACTGCCTTGTTCCAAGAAGTATGCCGCAGAGCTTTTCAATTAACCACTACGTTGAAAATTATTTGCAGGTGTTCAGCGTTTCACCATAATTGTGAGAACCTTTGTTTGTGCCTCCTGAAACTCAAGAAGGCTGCGACGGACATAACTATGCTGAGGAGTAGCTGACTTGGTGTTGCCTATTTTTGTTAGTGGAGACTGACAAGAAGCCATTCTTCTTAGTATCATCCCACCACCATTTTTCCATTTTTTTAAAATGCAGGGAAATTTTGCAAGTTAGCATTATAATTAGTAGCTGGAGGGTACGGTTTTTTTTTTTGTGTGTGGTCAATGTGGATGGGGGGGGGGTCAGGCCTTCTGTCAGTTCGCTGGTTAGTTTTTATTATCCCCAGAGAGGAGAAGTGGGCATGTGTTTGGCAGGTGAAAAGGGCGGATTCTGTTTCAGAGAATTAACGATGATCCCCATGGTCATCCCTTTCCTTTAATAATCCTTTACTTCATCAGCTGGAAAACCACCATGGTTCTCTATACTCCTCTTTGCGTGGGAACAGGTAACTGGCTTGTTCCAAGAAGTATGCCGCAGAGCTTTTCAATTAACCCCTACGTTGAAAATTATTTGCAGGTGTTCAGCGTTTCACCATAATTGTGAGAACCTTTGTTTGTGCCTCCTGAAACCCAAGAAGGCTGCGACGGACATAACTATGCTGAGGAGTAGCTGACTTGGTGTTGCCTATTTTTGTCAGTGGAGACTGACAAGAAGCCATTCTTCTAAGTATCATCCCACCACCATTTTTCCATTGTTTTAAAATGCAGGGAAATTTTGCAAGTTAGCATTATAATTAGTAGCTGGAGGGTACGGTATTTTTTTGTGTGTGTGGTCGATGTGGATGGTGGGGGTCAGGCCCTCTGTCAGTTCGCTGGTTAGTTTTTATTATCCCCAGAGAGGAGAAGTGGGCATGTGTTTGGCAGGTGAAAAGGGCGGATTCTGTTTCAGAGAATTAAGGATGATCCCCATGGTCATCTCGTTCCTTTAATAATCCTTTACTTCATCAGCTGGAAATCCACCATGGTTCTCTATACTCCTCTTTGCGTGGGAACAGGTAACTGGCTTGTTCCAAGAAGTATGCCGCAGAGCTTTTCAATTAACCACTACGTTGAAAATTATTTGCAAGTGTTCAGCGTTTCACCATAATTGTGAGAACCTTTGTTTGTGCCTCCTGAAACCCAAGAAGGCTGCGACGGACATAACTATGCTGAGGAGTAGCTGACTTGGTGTTGCCTATTTTTGTTAGTTGAGACTGACAAGAATCCATTCTTCTAAGTATCATGCCACCACCATTTTTCCATTGTTTTAAAATGCAGGGAAATTTTGCAAGTTAGCATTATAATTAGTAGCTGGAGGGTACGGTTTTTTTTTTTGTGTGTGGTCGATGTGGATGGGGGGGGGTCAGGCCCTCTGTCAGTTCGCTGGTTAGTTTTTATTATCCCCAGAGAAGAGAAGTGGGCATGTGTTTGGCAGGTGAAAAGGGCGGATTCTGTTTCAGTGAATTAACGATGATCCCCATGATCACCCCGTTCCTTTAATAATCCTTTACTTCATCAGCTGGAAATCCACCATGGTTCTCTATACTCCTCTTTGCGTGGGAACAGGTAACTGCCTTGTTCCAAGAAGTATGCCGCAGAGCTTTTCAATTAACCACTACGTTGAAAATTATTTGCAGGTGTTCAGCGTTTCACCATAATTGTGATAACGTGTGTTTGTGCCTCCTGAAACCCAAGAAGGCTGCGACGGACAAAACTATGCTGAGGCGTAGCTGACTTGGTGTTGCCTATTTTTGTTAGTGGAGACTGACAAGAAGGCATTCTTCTAAGTATGATCCCACCACCATTTTTCCATTGTTTTAAAATGCAGGGAAATTTTGCATGTTAGCATTATAATTAGTAGCTGGAGGGTACGTTTTTTTTTTGTGTGTGTGTGGTCGACGTGGATTGGGGGGTCAGGCCCTCTGTCAGTTCGCTGGTTAGTTTTTATCATCCCCAGAGAGGAGAAGTGGGCATGTGTTTGGCAGGTGAAAAGGGCGGATTCTGTGTCAGAGAATTAACGATGATCCCCATGGTCATCCCGTTCCTTTAATAATCCTTTACTTCCTCAGCTGGAAATCCACCGTGGTTCTATATACTCCTCTTTGTGTGGGAACAGGTAACTGGCTTGTTCCAAGAAGTATGCCGCAGAGCTTTTCAATTAAGCAGTACGTTGAAAATCTATTGCAGGTTTTCAGCGTTTCACCATAATTCTTATAACGTTTGTATGTGTCTCCTGAAACCCAATATGACTGCCACGGATATAAGTATGCTGAGGCGTAGCTGAATTCGTGTTGCCTATTTTTTTAGTGGAGCCTGACAAGAAGCCATTCTTCTAAGTATCATCCCACCATCATTTCTCCATTGTTTAAAAATGCAGGGAAATTTTGCAAATTGGCATTATAATTAGTAGCTGAGTGTACTTTTTTGTTTTGGTGGGGTCTTTCAGGATGGGTGTTCAGGCCCTCTGTCAGATCGCTGGTTTGTTTTTATTATCCCCAGAGAAGAGTAGTGGGCATGTGTTTGGCAGGTGAAAAGTGCGGATTCTGTTTCAGAGAATTAAACAGGATCCGCATGGTCATCTTATTCCTTTAAGAATCCTTTGCTTCATCAGCTGGGATTCCACCATGTTTCTATATACTCCTCTATGCGTGAGCACAGGTACCTGGCTTGTTCCAAGAAGTATGCTGGAGAGTTTTCAAATTAACCAGTACGTTGAAAATTATTTGCAGGTGTTCAGCGTTTCACCATAAATTTGCTAACCTTTGTATGTGCCTCCTGAAACCCAAGAAGGCTGCGACGGACATAACTATGCTGAGGAGTAGCTGACTTGGTGTTGCCTATTTTTGTTAGTGGAGACTGACAAGAAGCCATTCTTCTAAGTATCATCCCACCACCATTTTTCCATTGTTTTAAAATGCAGCGAAATTTTGCAAGTTAGCATTATAATTAGTAGCTGGAGGGTACGGTTTTTTTTTGTGTGTCGTCGATGTGGATGGGGGGGTCAGGCCCTCTGTCAGTTCGCTGGTTAGTTTTTATTATCCCCAGAGAGGAGAAGTGGGCATGTGATTGGCAGGTGAAAAGGGCGGATTCTGTTTCAGAGAATTGACGATGATCCCCATGGTCATCCCGTTCCTTTAATAATCCTTTACTTCATCAGCTGGAAATCCACCATGGTTCTATATACTCCTCTTTGCGTGGGAACAGTAACTGGCTTGTTCCAAGAAGTATATCGCAGAGCTTTTCAATTAACCACTACGTTGAAAATTATTTGCAGGTGTTCAGCGTTTAACCCTAACCAGAACCCCTAAAGATAACCCTGAACCCTATCCCTAACCCCAGCAGTAAACTTTAACCCTAAACCTAAGCCCAACCCGTAACCCTAATCCTATCCTTTTACCCTAAAACTAACCCCTAAACCTAACACCTATACCTCACCCTAACTCTAACCCCAATCCTAATTCTAACCATACCCCTTCATAAAACACTAACTCCTAACCGCTAACCCTAACTCTAACCAAAAACCCTAATCACTAATCCCTAACCCTAACGCTTATCCTTTACCCTAACCGTTAACCCTCACCCTAAATCTTAACACTGACCCTAACCTTAACCTTTAACTCTAAGCCTAACCCTTAAGCTTACAGTAAGGAAAACCCTTAATGCTAATGGGATCCCTTATCCCTAACCCTAACTCTACAGCTAAAAATAACCCTAACCTTGGATCCTTAAACCTAACCCCTAACACTTACTTTAACCCCAAACCCTAACCCTAATCCTAAGCATTCAACCTAACCCTATCTCTTAACCCTAACGCTAGCCCTTACCCTAACTCCTAGATCTAACCCTAAATCTAACCTACCGCGTAATCCTAACCTTAAGCCCTAATGCTAACACTAACCCTGAACCCTAAATCTACCCGTAACCCTTAACACTAACCCTATCCGTGAACCTTAACCCTGACCCTAACCATTACCTGCACCCAAGCATTTAACCCTGACCCTAACCCTAATCCTTAATGCTAACCCTAACACTAAACCCTAACCCTAAGTCCAACAGTTAACCCTAATCCTATCCCTTAACCCTAACCCTAACCCTAACCCTAATGCTAACCCCTAAACGTAACCCTAACCGTGACCAGTAAACCTAACCCTAACCTCTAACACAAACCATAGCACATAACTCTAACCCTAAAACTAACCCTAACCTTAACCGTAAACCCTAACTCTTAACCTTAACCCTAAGCGTTAACTCTCACGCTAACCTTTAATCCTAACCCTAATCCTAATCTTCAACCCTAAACCTAACACTTAACCCTAACCCTGTACCAAACCCTAACCCCTCATCTTAACCCTAACCGTAAACCTCAACCCTAAAGCAAAGTGTAACCGTTAAACCTAAGAGTAACCTTTAACCCTAACCCTATTCCCTAACCCTAAGCCCTCACCCTAACACTAAACTTCATCCTTAACCCTAACCAGAATCCTAACCCTAAATCTAATTCTCAGACTTCTTGCTTTCTTAGAGTTTGGAAAGCCTGCAATCCTCCCATGCCATGCGTGAAAGGAGGCTCTACCACTGTGTCCTACATGAAACCCACGGGCCCATACCCAGAGTATGATAGAGTGGGTTCCCGGGTACAATCCCTGCCCCCTAAACTCCCCCCGCCCGCCTAATGCAGACAGGGCTCGTGCGCTAAGCATAAACAATACCTTTAACAGATAACCCTAACCCTGAACATAACACCCAACCCTGTTCCTATTTCTCCCCTTAACACGTAAACCTCACCGTGCGCCTAACTTTAACCTCTTATCCTAACGTTAATGCATAACCCATTTCCTGAGAACAACCCCTATCCCATATTTCTAACCCTATCTCCTAGTCATCACTGTGACACCTAATCCCTAACCCTAATTCTAAACCGCTAACCCTAACCGTAACCCTACCTACAACCCTAACACTGACAGTAACCCTTACTTCTAACCCCAACGCTATGCCTAACAAAAACCCTAACCCTTGACCCTAACCCTTCACCCTAACCCCTAAGCCTTACCCTAACCCTTAACCCTAATCCTAATCCTAACCATTAAACCTAACCCTGGCTCTTAAAGCTAACCCTAAACCTTACCCTCACGACTAGACCTAACCCTGACACTAACCTAACACCTAACCCTAACCAGAACCCCTAAAGCTAACCCTGAACCCTATCCCTAACCCTAGCAGTAAACTTTAACCCTAAACCTAAGCCCAACCTGTAACCCTAATCCTATCCTTTTACCCTAAAACTAACCCCTAAACCTAACCCCTATACCTCACCCTAACTCTAACCCCAATCCTAATTCTAACCATACCCCTTCATAAAACACTAACTCCTAACCGCTAACCCTAACACTAACCAAAAACCCTAATCACTAATCCCTAACCCTAATGCTTAACCTTTACCCTAACCGTTAACCCTCACCCTAAATCTTAACACTGACCCTAACCTTAACCTTTAACTCTAAGCCTAACCCTTAACCCTACAGTAAGGATGACCTTTAATGCTAATGGGATCCCTTATCCCTAACCCTAACACTACAGCTAAAAATAACCCTAACCTTGGATCCTTAAACCTAACCCCTAACACTTACTTTAACCCCAAACCATAACCCTAATCCTAAGCATTAAACCTAACCCTATCTCTAAACCCTAACGCTAGCCCTTACCCTAACGCCTAGATCTAACCCTATATCTAACCTACCGCCTAATCCTAACCTTAAGCCCTAATGCTAACACTAACCCAGAACCCTAAACCTACCCGCAACCCTTAACACTAACCCAATTCGTGAACCTAAACCCTGACCCTAACCATTACCCGCACCCAAGCATTTAACCCTGACTCTAACCCTAATCCTTAATGATAAACTTAACACTAAACCCTAACCCTAAGCCCAACACTTAACCCTAATCCTATCCCTTAACCCTAACCCTAACCCTAATGCTACCCCCTAAACGTAACCCTAACCGTGACCAGTAAACCTAACCCTAACCTCTAACACAAACCATAGCACATAACTCTAACCCTAAAACTAACCCTAACCCTAACCCTAAACCCTAACTCTTAACCTTAACCCTAAGCGTTAACTCTCACGCTAACCTTTAATCCTAACCCTAATCCTAATCTTCAACCCTAAACCTAACACTTAACCCTAACCCTGTACCAAACCTTAACCCCTCATCTTAACCCTAACCGTAAACCTCAACCCTAAACCAAAGTGTAACCGTTATACCTAAGAGTAACCTTTAACCCTAACCCTAATCCCTAACCCTAAGCCCTCACCCTAACACTAAACTTCATCCTTAACCCTAACCAGAATCCTAACCCTAAATCTAATTCTCAGACTTCTTGTTTTCTTAGAGTTTAGAAAGCCTGCAATCCTCCCATGCCATGTGTGAAAGGAGGCTCTACCACTGTGTCCTGCATGAAACCCACGGGCCCATACCCAGAGTATGATAGAGTGGGTTCCCGGGTACAATCCCAGCCCCCTAAACTCCCCCCGCCCGCCTAATGCAGACAGGGCCCGTGCGCTAAGCATAAACAATACCTTTAACAGATAACCCTAACCCTGAACATAACACCCAACCCTGTTCCTATTTCTCCCCTTAACACGTAAACCTCACCGTGCGCCTAACTTTAACCTCTTATCCTAACGTTAATGCATAACCCATTTCCTGAGAACAACCCCTATCCCATAATTCTAACCCTATCTCCTAGTCATCACTGTGACACCTAATCCCTAACCCTAATTCTAAACCGCTAACCCTAACCGTAACCCTACCTACAACCCTAACACTGACAGTAACCCTTACTTCTAACCCCAACGCTATGCCTAACAAAAACCCTAACCCTTGACCCTAACCCTTCACCCTAACCCCTAAGCCTTACCCTAACCCTTAACCCTAATCCTAATCCTAACCATTAAACCTAACCCTAGCTCTTAAAGCTAACCCTAAACCTTACCCTCACGACTAGACCTAACCCTGACACGAACCTGACACCTAATCCTAACCAGAACCCCTAAAGCTAACCGTGAACCCTATCCCTAACCCTAGCAGTAAATTTTAACCCTAAACCTAAGCCCAACCCGTAACCCTAATCCTATCCTTTTACCCTAAAACTAACCCCTAAACCTAACCCCTATACCTCACCCTAACTCTAACCCCAATCCTAATTCTAACCATACCCCTTCATAAAACACGAACTCCTAACCGCTAACCCTAACACTAACCAAAAACCCTAATCACTAATCCCTAACCCTAACGCTTAACCTTTACCCTGACCATAAACCCTCACCCTAAATCTTAACACTGACCCTAACCTTAAGCTTTAACTCTAAGCCTAACCCTTAACCCTACAGTAAGGAAGACCCTTAATGCTAATGGGATCCCTTATCCCTAACCCTAACACTACAGCTAAAAATAACCCTAACCTTGGATCCTTAAACCTAACCCCTAACACTTACTTTAACCCCAAACCCTAACCCTAATCCTAAGCATTAAACCTAAACCTATCTCTTAACCCTAACGCTAGCCCTTACCCTAACGCCTAGATCTATCCCTAAATCTAACCTACCGCCAAATCCTAAACTTAAGCCCTAATGCTAACACTAACCCTGAACCCTAAACCTACCCGTAACCCTTAACACTAACCCCATCCGTGAACCTTAACCCTGACCCTAACCATTACCCGCACCCAAGCATTTAACCCTGACCCTAACCCTAATCCTTAATGATAACACTAACACTAAACCCTAACCCTAAGCCCAACACTTAACCCTAATCCTATCCCTTAACCCTAAACCTAAACCTAATGCTAACCCCTAAACGTAACCCGAACTGTGACCAGTAAACCTAACCCTAACCTCTAACACAAACCCTAGCACATAACTCTAACCCTAAAACTAACCCTAACCCTAACCCTAACACCTAACTATTAACCTTAACCCTAAGCGTTAACTCTCACGCTAACCTTTAATCCTAACCCTAATCCTAATCTTCAACCCTAAACCTAACACTTAACCCTAACCCTGTACCAAACCCTAACCCCTCATCTTAACCCTAACCGTAAACCTGAACCCTAAACCAAAGTGTAACCGTTAAACCTAAGAGTAACCTTTAACCCTAACCCTAATCCCTAACCCTAAGCCCTCACCCTAACACTAAACTTCATCCTTAACCCTAACCAGAATCCTAACCCTAAATCTAATTCTCAGACTTCTCGCTTCCTTAGAGTTTAGAAAGCCTGCAATCCTCCCATGCCATGCGTGAAAGGAGGCTCTACCACTGTGTCCTGCATGAAACCCACGGGCCCATACCCAGAGTATGATAGAGTGGGTTCCCGGGTACAATCCCAGCCCCCTAAACTCCCCCCGCCCGCCTAATGCAGACAGGGCCCGTGCGCTAAGCATAAACAATACCTTTAACAGATAACCCTAACCCTGAACATAACACCCAACCCTGTTCCTATTTCTCCCCTTAACACGTAAACCTCACCGTACGCCTAACTTTAACCTCTTATCCTAACGTTAATGCATAACCCATTTCCTGAGAACAACCCCTATCCCATAATTCTAAACCTATCTCCTTGTCATCACTGGAACATCTAATCCCTAACCCTAATTCTAAACCGCTAACCCTAACCGGAACCCTACCTACAACCCTAACACTGACAGTAAACCTTACTTCTAACCCCAACGCTATGCCTAACAAAAACCCTAACCCTTGACCCTAACCCTTCACCCTAACCCCTAAGCCTTACCCTAACACTTAACCCTAATCCTAATCCTAACCATTAAACCTAATCCTAGGTCTTAAAGCTCACCCTAAAACTTACCCTCACAACTAGACCTAACCCTGACACTAACATAACACCTAACCCTAACCAGAAACCCTAAAGCTAACCTTGAACCGTATCCCTAATCCTAGCAGTAAACTTTAACCCGAAACCTAAGCCCTACCCGTAACCCTAATCCTATCCTTTTACCCTAAAACTAACCCCTAAACCTAACCCCTATACCTCACCCTAACTCTAACCCCAATCCTAATTCTAAACATACCCCTTCATAAAACACTAACTCTTAACCGCTAACACTAACACTAACCAAAAACCTTAATCACTAATCCCTAACCCTAACGCTTAACCTTTTCCCTGACCGTTAACCCTCACCCTAAATCTTAACACTGACCCTAACCTTAACCTTTAACTCTAAGCCTAACCCTTAACCCTACAGTAAGGAAGAACCTTAATGCTAATGGGATCCCTTGTCCCTAACCCTAACACTACAGCTAAAAATAACCCTAACCTTGGATCCTTAAACCTAACCCCTAACACTTACTTTAACCCCAAACCCTAACCCTAATCCTAAGCATTAAACCTAACCCTATCTCTTAACCCTAACGCTAGCCCTTACCCTAACGCCTAGATCTATCCCTAAATCTAACCTACCGCCTAATCCTAACCTTAAGCCCTAATGCTAACACTAACCCTGAACCCTAAACCTACCCGTAACCCTTAACACTAACCCTATCCGTGAACCTTAACCCTGACCCTAACCATTACCCGCACCCAAACATTTAACCCTGACCCTAACCCTAATCCTTAATGATAACCCTAACACTAAACCCTAACCCTAAGCCCATCACTTAACCCTAATCCTATCTCTTAACCCTAAGCCTAACCCTAACCCTAATGCTAACCCCTAAACGTAACCCTAACCGTCACCAGTAAACCTAACCCTAACCTCTAACACAAACCATAGCACATAACTCTAACCCTAAAACTAACCCTAACCCTAACCCTAAACCCTAACCCTTAACCTTAACCCTAAGCGTTAACTCTAACGCTAACCTTTAATCCTAACCCTAATCCTAATCTTCAACCCTAAACCTAACACTTAAACCTAACCCTGTACCAAACCCTAACCCCTCATCTTAACCCTAACCTTAAACCTCAACCCTAAACCAAAGTGTAACTGTTAAATCTAAGAGTAACCTTTAACCCTAACCCTAATCCCTAACCCTAAGCCCTCACCCTAACACTAAACTTCATCCTTAACCCTAACCCTAACCCTAACCCTAACACTAACCCTAACCACTTACCCTAACCCTACGCCTAAAAGTAACCCTAACCGTTGATCCTTCGTCATAACCCCTAACCTTAACCCTAACCCTTAACCCTATTCTCTATCCTAACCATTAAACAGAACCCTAACTCTTAATCCTAACCCTAACCTTTAACCTAATGCCTAGAGATCTAACCCCAACACTGACCTACAGTTAACACTAACCTCAACCCCTAATGCTAACCTTAAACCTGAACCAAGCTCCTAACCCTTAACCCTAACACTATCCCTAACCCCTAAGCCTAACCCCAATTGTTAACACTCTACCCCTCACCCTGAATCCTAACCCTATCCCTTAACCCTAACCCCTAACCCTAACGCTAACTCCAACCCTAAACCTTACCCTGGCCCCCTAACCCAGACTTAACACCTTACCCCTAACACTAACTCTAACCCTAACCACTAATCCCTAGCACCTAACCCTGACTCGAAACCTAACCCCTAACACGAAAAACCCTAACCCCAACCCCAACCCTAATTCTCACACTACTTCCATTCCCAGAGTGAAGCAAGCCTACAATACAGCCATGCCATGTGTGAGATGAGGCTCCGCCTGAGTCCTGCATGGAGGTCCTGTCCGAAGGCCCAGGGAATGATGTTGTGCTTTCATGGTGACTCCGACCGCACCCCTCTCACCGTAGATTAACCAGGTCCTGTGCCCTTAAACTGACCGCTAAAGCTAAGCCCTACCACCAACGCTAACCCTTGACCCTGAACCTAAGACCCGAGCCTAAAGCCCAACATTAACTCTAGACCCTTACCCTAAACCTAATCCCTAACCCTAATGCTAACCCCTAAACCCAACCCTAACCGTGAACAGTAAAACTAATCCTAACCCCTAACACAAACCATAGCACATAACTCTAACCCTAAATCTAACCCTAAGCCTAACCGTAAACCCTAACTCTTAACCTTAACCCTAAGCGTTAAATCTCACGCTAACCTTTAATCCTAACCCTAATCCTAATCTTCAACCCAAACCTAACACTTAACCCTAAAAGTCTACCAAACCCTAACCCCTCATCTTAACCCTAACCGTAAACCTCAACCCTAAACCGAACTGTAACCGTTAAACCTAAGAGTAACCTTTAACCCTAACCCTAATCCCTAACCTTAAGCCCTCACCCTAACACTAAACTTCATCCTTAACCCTAACCAGAATCCTAACCCTAAATCTAATTCTCAGACTTCTTGTTTTCTTAGAGTTTAGAAAGCCTGCAATCCTCCCATGCCATGCGTGAAAGGAGGCTCTACCACTGTGTCCTGCATGAAACCCACGGGCCCATACCCAGAGTATGATAGAGTGGGTTCCCGGGTACAATCCCAGCCCCCTAAAATCCCCCCGCCCGCCCAATGCAGACACAGCCCGTGCGCTAAGCATAAACAATACCTTTAACAGATAACCCTAACCCTGAACATAACACCAAACCCTGTTCCTATTTCTCCCCTTAACACGTAAACCTCACCGTGAGCCTAACTTTAGCCTCTTATCCTAACGTTAATGCATAACCCATTCCCTGAGAACAACCCCTATCCCATAATTCTAACCCTATCTCCTAGTCATCACTGGAACACCTAATCCCTAACCCTAATTCTAAACCGCTAACCCTAACTGGAACCCTACCTACAACCCTAACACTGATAGTAACCCTTACTTCTAACACCAACGCTATGCCTAACAAAAACCCTAACCCTTCACCCAAACCCCTAAGCCTTACCCTAACCCTTAACCCTAATCCTAATCCTAACCATTAAACCTAACCCTAGCTCTTAAAGCTAACCCTAAACCTTACCCTCACGACTAGACCTAACCCTGACACTAACCTAACACCTAACCCTAAACAGAACCCCTAAAGCTAACCCTGAACCCTATCCCTAACTCCAGCAGTAAACTTTAACCCTAAACCTAAGCCCAACCCATAACCCTAATCCTATCCTTTTACCCTAAAACTAACCCCTAAACATAACCCCTATACCTAACCCTAAC
Organism: Eulemur rufifrons; assembly: GCF_041146395.1. NCBI lineage: Eukaryota > Metazoa > Chordata > Mammalia > Primates > Lemuridae > Eulemur > Eulemur rufifrons. Next base: position 350,336 of record NW_027182842.1, read on the forward strand.
TCTAACCCCAATCCTAATTCTAACCATACCCCTTCATAAAACACTAACTCCTAACCTCTAACCCTAACACTAACCAAAAACCCTAATCGCTAATCCCTAACCCTAACGCTTAACCTTTACCCTAACCGTTAACCCTCACCCTAATTCTTAACACTGACCCTAACCTTAACCTTTAACTCTAAGCCTAACCCTTAACCCTACAGTAAGGAAGACCCTTAATGCTAATGGGATCCCTTATCCCTAACCCTAACACTACAGCTAAAAATAACCCTAACCTTTGATCCTTAAACCTAACCCCTAACACTTACTTTAACCCCAAACCCTAACCCTAATCCTAAGCATTAAACCTAACCCTATCTCTTAACCCTAACCCTAGCCCTTACCCTAACGCCTAGTTCTAACCCTAATTCTAACCTCCCACCTAATCCTAACCTTAAGCCCTAATGCTAACGCTACCCCTGAACCCTAAACCTACCCGTAACACTTAACACTAACCCTATCCGTAAACCTTAACCCTGACCCTAACCATTACCCGCACCCAAGCATTTAACCCTGACCCTAACCCTAATCCTTAATGATAACCCTAACACTAAACCCTAACCCTAAGCCCAACACTTAACCCTAATCCTATCCCTTAACCCTAACCCTAACCCTAACCCTAATGCGAACCCCTAAACGTAACCCTAACCGTGAACAGTAAACCTAACCCTAACCTCTAACACAAACCATAGCACATAACTCTAACCCTAAAACTAACCCTAACCCTAACCCTAAACCCTAACCCTTAACCTTAACCCTAAGCGTTAACTCTAATGCTAACCTTTAATCCTAACCCTAATCCTAATCTTCAACCCTAAACCTAACACTTAAACCTAACCCTGTACCAAACCCTAACCCCTCATCTTAACCCTAACCTTAAACCTCAACCCTAAACCAAAGTGTAACCGTTAAATCTAAGAGTAACCTTTAACCCTAACCCTAATCCCTAACCCTAAGCCCTCACCCTAACACTAAACTTCATCCTTAACCCTAACCATAACCCTAACCCTAAATCTAATTCTCAGACTTCTTGCTTTCTTAGAGTTTATAAAGCCTGCAATCCTCCCACGCCATGTGTGAAAGGAGGCTCTGCCACAGTGTCCTGCATGAAACCCAGAGGCCCATACACTGCGTGCGGTAGAGTGGGTTCCCAGCGACCATCACAGACACCTAACTTTGCCTCCTAGGGCATACAGGGCCCTTGCCCTAAGCATAAACCCTACCCCTCACCCATAAGCCTAACCCACAATCTAACACCTAACCCTGACCCTACTGCTCACCTTAACAGGTAAACCTCACCATAACCCTAACTTTAACCCCATATCTTAACGTTAATGCATGACACCCTGAGAACAAGCCCTATACCGTCATTATAACCCTACCTCCTAGCTATAACCGTAACACCTAATCCCTAATTCTGAAGCGCCAACCCTAACCTTAACCCGACCAACAACACTAACACTAACCCTAACCCCTTACCCTAACCCTACGCCTAAAAGTAACCCTAACCGTTGATCCTTCGTCATAACCCCTAACCTTAACCCTAACCCTTAACCTATTCCCAATCCTAACCATTAAACAGAACCCTAACTCTTAACCCTAACCCTAACCTTTACCCTAATGCCTAGAGATCTAACCCCAACACTGACCTACAGTTAACACTAACCCCAACCCCTAATGCTAACCTTAAACCTGAACCAAGCTCCTAACCCTTAACCCTAACACTATCCCTAACCCCTAAGCCTAACCCCAACTGTTAACCCTCTAACCCTCACCCTGAATCCTAACCCTATCCCTTAACCCTAACCACTAACCCTAATGCTAACTCCAACACTTAACCTTACCCTGGCCCCCTAACCCAGACTTAACACCTTACCCCTAACACTAACTCTAACCCTAACCACTAATCCCTAGCACCTAACCCTGACTCGAAACCTAACCCCAAACACGAAAAACCCTAACGCCAACCCCAACCCTAATTCTCACACTACTTCCATTCCCAGAGTGAAGCAAGCCTACAATACAGCCATGCCATGTGTGAGATGAGGCTCCGCCTGAGTCCTGCATGGAGGTCCTCTCCCAAGGCCCAGGGAATGATGTTGTGCTTTCGTGGTGACTCCGACCGCACCCCTCTCACCGTAGATTAACCAGGTCCTGTGCCCTTAAACTGACCGCTAAAGCTAAGCCCTACCACCAATGCTAACCCCTGACCCTGAACGTAAGCCCCGAGCCTAAAGCCCAACATTAATTCTAGACCCTTACCCTAAACCTAATCCCTAACCCTAATGCTAACCCCTAAACCCAACCCTAACCGTGAACAGTAAACCTAACCCTAACCCCTAACACAAACCATAGCACATAACTCTAACCCTAAATCTAACCCTAAGCGTAACCGTAAACCCTAACTCTTAACCTTAACCCTAAGCGTTAACTCTCACGCTAACCTTTAATCCTAACCCTAATCCTAATCTTCAACCCTAAACCTAACACTTAACCCTAAACGTCTACCAAACCCTAACCCCTCATCTTAACCCTAACCATAAACCTCAACCCTAAACCGAACTGTAACCGTTAAACCTAAGAGTAACCTTTAACCCTAACCCTAATCCCTAACCTTAAGCCCTCACCCTAACACTAAACTTCATCCTTAACCCTAACCAGAATCCTAACCCTAAATCTAATTCTCAGACTTCTTGCTTTCTTAGAGTTTAGAAAGCCTGCAATCCTCCCATGCCATGTGTGAAAGGAGGCTCTACCACTGTGTCCTGCATGAAACCCACGGGCCCATACCCAGAGTATGATAGAGTGGGTTCCCGGGTACAATCCCAGCCCCCTAAACTCCCCCCGCCCGCCTAATGCAGACAGGGCCCGTGCGCTAAGCATAAACAATACCTTTAACAGATAACCCTAACCCTGAACATAACACCCAACCCTGTTCCTATTTCTCCCCTTAACACGTAAACCTCACCGTGCGCCTAACTTTAACCTCTTCTCCTAACGTTAATGCATAACCCATTTCCTGAGAACAACCCCTATCCCATAATTCTAACCCTATCTCCTAGTCATCACTGTGACACCTAATCCCTAACCCTAATTCTAAACCGCTAACCCTAACCGTAACCCTACCTACAACCCTAACACTGACAGTAACCCTTACTTCTAACCCCAACGCTATGCCTAACAAAAACCCTAACCCTTGACCCTAACCCTTCACCCTAACCCCTAAGCCTTACCCTAACCCTTAACCCTAATCCTAATCCTAACCATTAAACCTAACCCTAGCTCTTAAAGCTAACCCTAAACCTTACCCTGACGACTAGACCTAACCCTGACACGAACCTGACACCTAATCCTAACCAGAACCCCTAAAGCTAACCGTGAACCCTATCCCTAACCCTAGCAGTAAATTTTAACCCTAAACCTAAGCCCAACCCGTAACCCTAATCCTATCCTTTTACCCTAAAACTAACCCCTAAACCTAACCCCTATACCTCACCCTAACTCTAACCCCAATCCTAATTCTAACCATACCCCTTCATAAAACACGAACTCCTAACCGCTAACCCTAACACTAACCAAAAACCCTAATCACTAATCCCTAACCCTAACGCTTAACCTTTACCCTGACCATAAACCCTCACCCTAAATCTTAACACTGACCCTAACCTTAAGCTTTAACTCTAAGCCTAACCCTTAACCCTACAGTAAGGAAGACCCTTAATGCTAATGGGATCCCTTATCCCTAACCCTAACACTACAGCTAAAAATAACCCTAACCTTGGATCCTTAAACCTAACCCCTAACACTTACTTTAACCCCAAACCCTAACCCTAATCCTAAGCATTAAACCTAAACCTATCTCTTAACCCTAACGCTAGCCCTTACCCTAACGCCTAGATCTATCCCTAAATCTAACCTACCGCCAAATCCTAAACTTAAGCCCTAATGCTAACACTAACCCTGAACCCTAAACCTACCCGTAACCCTTAACACTAACCCTATCCGTGAACCTTAACCCTGACCCTAACCATTACCCGCACCCAAGCATTTAACCCTGACCCTAACCCTAATCCTTAATGATAACACTAACACTAAACCCTAACCCTAAGCCCAACACTTAACCCTAATCCTATCCCTTAACCCTAAACCTAAACCTAATGCTAACCCCTAAACGTAACCCGAACTGTGACCAGTAAACCTAACCCTAACCTCTAACACAAACCCTAGCACATAACTCTAACCCTAAAACTAACCCTAACCCTAACCCTAACACCTAACTATTAACCTTAACCCTAAGCGTTAACTCTCACGCTAACCTTTAATCCTAACCCTAATCCTAATCTTCAACCCTAAACCTAACACTTAACCCTAACCCTGTACCAAACCCTAACCCCTCATCTTAACCCTAACCGTAAACCTGAACCCTAAACCAAAGTGTAACCGTTAAACCTAAGAGTAACCTTTAACCCTAACCCTAATCCCTAACCCTAAGCCCTCACCCTAACACTAAACTTCATCCTTAACCCTAACCAGAATCCTAACCCTAAATCTAATTCTCAGACTTCTCGCTTCCTTAGAGTTTAGAAAGCCTGCAATCCTCCCATGCCATGCGTGAAAGGAGGCTCTACCACTGTGTCCTGCATGAAACCCACGGGCCCATACCCAGAGTATGATAGAGTGGGTTCCCGGGTACAATCCCAGCCCCCTAAACTCCCCCCGCCCGCCTAATGCAGACAGGGCCCGTGCGATAAGCATAAACAATACCTTTAACAGATAACCCTAACCCTGAACATAACACCCAACCCTGTTCCTATTTCTCCCCTTAACACGTAAACCTCACCGTACGCCTAACTTTAACCTCTTATCCTAACGTTAATGCATAACCCATTTCCTGAGAACAACCCCTATCCCATAATTCTAAACCTATCTCCTTGTCATCACTGGAACATCTAATCCCTAACCCTAATTCTAAACCGCTAACCCTAACCGGAACCCTACCTACAACCCTAACACTGACAGTAAACCTTACTTCTAACCCCAACGCTATGCCTAACAAAAACCCTAACCCTTGACCCTAACCCTTCACCCTAACCCCTAAGCCTTACCCTAACACTTAACCCTAATCCTAATCCTAACCATTAAACCTAATCCTAGGTCTTAAAGCTCACCCTAAAACTTACCCTCACAACTAGACCTAACCCTGACACTAACATAACACCTAACCCTAACCAGAAACCCTAAAGCTAACCTTGAACCGTATCCCTAATCCTAGCAGTAAACTTTAACCCGAAACCTAAGCCCTACCCGTAACCCTAATCCTATCCTTTTACCCTAAAACTAACCCCTAAACCTAACCCCTATACCTCACCCTAACTCTAACCCCAATCCTAATTCTAAACATACCCCTTCATAAAACACTAACTCTTAACCGCTAACACTAACACTAACCAAAAACCTTAATCACTAATCCCTAACCCTAACGCTTAACCTTTTCCCTGACCGTTAACCCTCACCCTAAATCTTAACACTGACCCTAACCTTAACCTTTAACTCTAAGCCTAACCCTTAACCCTACAGTAAGGAAGAACCTTAATGCTAATGGGATCCCTTGTCCCTAACCCTAACACTACAGCTAAAAATAACCCTAACCTTGGATCCTTAAACCTAACCCCTAACACTTACTTTAACCCCAAACCCTAACCCTAATCCTAAGCATTAAACCTAACCCTATCTCTTAACCCTAACGCTAGCCCTTACCCTAACGCCTAGATCTATCCCTAAATCTAACCTACCGCCTAATCCTAACCTTAAGCCCTAATGCTAACACTAACCCTGAACCCTAAACCTACCCGTAACCCTTAACACTAACCCTATCCGTGAACCTTAACCCTGACCCTAACCATTACCCGCACCCAAACATTTAACCCTGACCCTAACCCTAATCCTTAATGATAACCCTAACACTAAACCCTAACCCTAAGCCCATCACTTAACCCTAATCCTATCTCTTAACCCTAAGCCTAACCCTAACCCTAATGCTAACCCCTAAACGTAACCCTAACCGTCACCAGTAAACCTAACCCTAACCTCTAACACAAACCATAGCACATAACTCTAACCCTAAAACTAACCCTAACCCTAACCCTAAACCCTAACCCTTAACCTTAACCCTAAGCGTTAACTCTAACGCTAACCTTTAATCCTAACCCTAATCCTAATCTTCAACCCTAAACCTAACACTTAAACCTAACCCTGTACCAAACCCTAACCCCTCATCTTAACCCTAACCTTAAACCTCAACCCTAAACCAAAGTGTAACCGTTAAATCTAAGAGTAACCTTTAACCCTAACCCTAATCCCTAACCCTAAGCCCTCACCCTAACACTAAACTTCATCCTTAACCCTAACCCTAACCCTAACCCTAACACTAACCCTAACCACTTACCCTAAACCTACGCCTAAAAGTAACCCTAACCGTTGATCCTTCGTCATAACCCCTAACCTTAACCCTAACCCTTAACCCTATTCTCTATCCTAACCATTAAACAGAACCCTAACTCTTAATCCTAACCCTAACCTTTAACCTAATGCCTAGAGATCTAACCCCAACACTGACCTACAGTTAACACTAACCTCAACACCTAATGCTAACCTTAAACCTGAACCAAGCTCCTAACCCTTAACCCTAACACTATCCCTAACCCCTAAGCCTAACCCCAATTGTTAACACTCTACCCCTCACCCTGAATCCTAACCCTATCCCTTAACCCTAACCCCTAACCCTAACGCTAACTCCAACCCTAAACCTTACCCTGGCCCCCTAACCCAGACTTAACACCTTACCCCTAACTCTAACTCTAACCCTAACCACTAATCCCTAGCACCTAACCCTGACTCGAAACCTAACCCCTAACACGAAAAACCCTAACCCCAACCCCAACCCTAATTCTCACACTACTTCCATTCCCAGAGTGAAGCAAGCCTACAATACAGCCATGCCATGTGTGAGATGAGGCTCCGCCTGAGTCCTGCATGGAGGTCCTGTCCGAAGGCCCAGGGAATGATGTTGTGCTTTCATGGTGACTCCGACCGCACCCCTCTCACCGTAGATTAACCAGGTCCTGTGCCCTTAAACTGACCGCTAAAGCTAAGCCCTACCACCAACGCTAACCCTTGACCCTGAACCTAAGACCCGAGCCTAAAGCCCAACATTAACTCTAGACCCTTACCCTAAACCTAATCCCTAACCCTAATGCTAACCCCTAAACCCAACCCTAACCGTGAACAGTAAAACTAATCCTAACCCCTAACACAAACCATAGCACATAACTCTAACCCTAAATCTAACCCTAAGCCTAACCGTAAACCCTAACTCTTAACCTTAACCCTAAGCGTTAAATCTCACGCTAACCTTTAATCCTAACCCTAATCCTAATCTTCAACCCAAACCTAACACTTAACCCTAAAAGTCTACCAAACCCTAACCCCTCATCTTAACCCTAACCGTAAACCTCAACCCTAAACCGAACTGTAACCGTTAAACCTAAGAGTAACCTTTAACCCTAACCCTAATCCCTAACCTTAAGCCCTCACCCTAACACTAAACTTCATCCTTAACCCTAACCAGAATCCTAACCCTAAATCTAATTCTCAGACTTCTTGTTTTCTTAGAGTTTAGAAAGCCTGCAATCCTCCCATGCCATGCGTGAAAGGAGGCTCTACCACTGTGTCCTGCATGAAACCCACGGGCCCATACCCAGAGTATGATAGAGTGGGTTCCCGGGTACAATCCCAGCCCCCTAAAATCCCCCCGCCCGCCCAATGCAGACACAGCCCGTGCGCTAAGCATAAACAATACCTTTAACAGATAACCCTAACCCTGAACATAACACCAAACCCTGTTCCTATTTCTCCCCTTAACACGTAAACCTCACCGTGAGCCTAACTTTAGCCTCTTATCCTAACGTTAATGCATAACCCATTCCCTGAGAACAACCCCTATCCCATAATTCTAACCCTATCTCCTAGTCATCACTGGAACACCTAATCCCTAACCCTAATTCTAAACCGCTAACCCTAACTGGAACCCTACCTACAACCCTAACACTGATAGTAACCCTTACTTCTAACACCAACGCTATGCCTAACAAAAACCCTAACCCTTCACCCAAACCCCTAAGCCTTACGCTAACCCTTAACCCTAATCCTAATCCTAACCATTAAACCTAACCCTAGCTCTTAAAGCTAACCCTAAACCTTACCTTCACGACTAGACCTAACCCTGACACTAACCTAACACCTAACCCTAAACAGAACCCCTAAAGCTAACCCTGAACCCTATCCCTAACCCTAGCAGTAAACTTTAACCCTAAACCTAAGCCCAACCCATAACCCTAATCCTATCCTTTTACCCTAAAACTAACCCCTAAACATAACCCCTATACCTAACCCTAACTCTAACCCCAATCCTAATTCTAACCATACCCCTTCATAAAACACGAACTCCTAACCTCTAACCCTAACACTAACCAAAAACCCTAATCGCTAATCCCTAACCCTAACGCTTAACCTTTACCCTAACCGTTAACCCTCACCCTAATTCTTAACACTGACCCTAACCTTAACCTTTAACTCTAAGCCTAACCCTTAACCCTACAGTAAGGAAGACCCTTAATGCTAATGGGATCCCTTATCCCTAACCCTAACACTACAGCTAAAAATAACCCTAACCTTTGATCCTTAAACCTAACCCCTAACACTTACTTTAACCCCAAACCCTAACCCTAATCCTAAGCATTAAACCTAACCCTATCTCTTAACCCTAACCCTAGCCCTTACCCTAACGCCTAGTTCTAACCCTAATTCTAACCTCCCACCTAATCCTAACCTTAAGCCCTAATGCTAACGCTAACCCTGAACCCTAAACCTACCCGTAACACTTAACACTAACCCTATCCGTAAACCTTAACCCTGACCCTAACCATTACCCGCACCCAAGCATTTAACCCTGACCCTAACCCTAATCCTTAATGATAACCCTAACACTAAACCCTAACCCTAAGCCCAACACTTAACCCTAATCCTATCCCTTAACCCTAACCCTAACCCTAACCCTAATGCGAACCCCTAAACGTAACCCTAACCGTGAACAGTAAACCTAACCCTAACCTCTAACACAAACCATAGCACATAACTCTAACCCTAAAACTAACCCTAACCCTAACCCTAAACCTAAACCCTAACTCTTAACCTTAACCCTAAGCGTTAACTCTCACGCTAACCTTTAATCCTAACCCTAATCCTAATCTTCAACCCTAAACCTAACACTTAACCCTAACCCTGTACCAAACCCTAACCCCTCATCTTAACCCTAACCTTAAACCTCAACCCTAAACCAAAGTGTAACCGTTAAATCTAAGAGTAACCTTTAACCCTAACCCTAATCCCTAAGCCTAAGCCCTCACCCTAACACTAAACTTCATCCTTAACCCTAACCATAACCCTAACCCTAAATCTAATTCTCAGACTTCTTGCTTTCTTAGAGTTTAGAAAGCCTGCAATCCTCCCACGCCGTGTGTGAAAGGAGGCTCTGCCACAGTGTCCTGCATGAAACCCAGAGGCCCATACACTGCGTGCGGTAGAGTGGGTTCCCAGCGACCATCACAGACACCTAACTTTGCCTCCTAGGGCATACAGGGCCCGTGCCCTAAGCATAAACCCTACCCCTCACCCATAAGCCTAACCCACAACATAACACCTAACCCTCATCCTACTGCTCACCTTAACAGGTAAACCTCACCATAACCCTAACTTTAACCCCATATCTTAACGTTAATGCATGACACCCTGAGAACAAGCCCTATACCGTCATTATAACCCTACCTCCTAGCTATAACCGTAACACCTAATCCCTAATTCTGAAGCGCCAACCCTAACCTTAACCCGACCAACAACACTAACACTAACCCTAACCCCTTACCCTAACCCTACGCCTAAAAGTAACCCTAACCGTTGATCCTTCGTCATAACCCCTAACCTTAACCCTAACCCTTAACCTATTCCCAATCCTAACCATTAAACAGAACCCTAACTCTTAACCCTAACCCTAACCTTTACCCTAATGCCTAGAGATCTAACCCCAACACTGACCTACAGTTAACACTAACCCCAACCCCTAATGCTAACCTTAAACCTGAACCAAACTCCTAACCCTTAACTCTAACACTATCCCTAACCCCTAAGCCTAACCCCAACTGTTAACCCTCTAACCCTCACCCTGAATCCTAACCCTATCCCTTAACCCTAACCGCTAACACTAACGCTAACTCCAACCCTAAACCTTACCCTGGCCCCCTAACCCAGACTTAACACCTTACCCCTAACACTAACTCTAACCCTAACCACTAATCCCTAGCACCTAACCCTGACTCGAAACCTAACCCCTAACACGAAAAACCCTAACCCCAACCCCAACCCTAATTCTCACACTACTTCCATTCCCAGAGTGAAGCAAGCCTACAATACAGCCATGCCATGTGTGAGATGAGGCTCCGCCTGAGTCCTGCATGGAGGTCCTGTCCGAAGGCCCAGGGAATGATGTTGTGCTTTCGTGGTGACTCCGACCGCACCCCTCTCACCGTAGATTAACCAGGTCCTGTGCCCTTAAACTGACCGCTAAAGCTAAGCCCTACCACCAACGCTAACCCCTGACCCTGAACCTAAGCCCTGAGCCTAAAGCCCAACATTAACTCTAGACCCTTACCCTAAACCTAATCCCTAACCCTAATGCTAACCCCTAAACCCAACCCTAACCGTGAACAGTAAACCTAACCCTAACCCCTAACACAAACCATAGCACATAACTCTAACCCTAAATCTAACCCTAAGCCTAACCGTAAACCCTAACTCTTAACCTTAACCCTAAGCGTTAACTCTCACGCTAACCTTTAATCCTAACACTAATCCTAATCTTCAACCCTAAACCTAACACTTAACCCTAAACGTCTACCAAACCCTAACCCCTCATCTTAACCCTAACCGTAAACCTCAACCCTAAACCGAACTGTAACCGTTAAACCTAAGAGTAACTTTTAACCCTAACCCTAATCCCTAACCTTAAGCCCTCACCCTAACACTAAACTTCATCCTTAACCCTAACCAGAATCCTAACCCTAAATCTAATTCTCAGACTTCTTGCTTTCTTAGAGTTTAGAAAGCCTGCAATCCTCCCATGCCATGCGTCAAAGGAGGCTCTACCACTGTGTCCTGCATGAAACCCACGGGCCCATACCCAGAGTATGATAGAGTGGGTTCCCGGGTACAATCCCAGCCCCCTAAACTCCCCCCGCCCGCCCAATGCAGACAGGGCCCGTGCGTTAAGCATAAACAATACCTCTAACAGATAACCCTAACCCTGAACATAACACCCAACCCTGTTCCTATTTCTCCCCTTAACACGTAAACATCACCGTGAGCCTAACATTAACCTCTTATCCTAACATTAATGCATAACCCATTCCCTGAGAACAACCCCTATCCCATAATTCTAACCCTATCTCCTAGTCATCACTGTGACACCTAATCCCTAACCCTAATTCTAAACCGCTAACCCTAACCGGAACCCTACCTACAACCCTAACACTGACAGTAACCCTTACTTCTAACCCCAACGCTATGCCTAACAAAAACACTAACCCTTCACCCAAACCCCTAAGCCTTACGCTAACCCTTAACCCTAATCCTAATCCTAACCATTAAACCTAACCCTAGCTCTTAAAGCTAACCCTAAACCTTACCCTCACGACTAGACCTAACCCTGACACTAACCTAACACCTAACCCTAACCAGAACCCCTAAAGCTAAACCTGAACCCTATCCGTAACCCTAGCAGTAAACTTTAACCCTAAACCTAAGCCCAACCCATAACCCTAATCCTATCCTTTTACCCTAAAACTAACCCCTATACCTAACCCTAACTCTAACCCCAATCCTAATTCTAACCATACCCCTTCATAAAACACGAACTCCTAACCTCTAACCCTAACACTAACCAAAAATCCTAATCGCTAATCCCTAACCCTAACGCTTAACCTTTACCCTAACCGTTAACCCTCACCCTAACTCTTAACACTGACCCTAACCTTAACCTTTAACTCTAAGCCTAACCCTTAACCCTACAGTAAGGAAGACCCTTAATGCTAATGGGATCCCTTTTCCCTAACCCTAACACTACAGCTAAAAATAACCCTAACCTTTGATCCTTAAACCTAACCCCTAACACTTACTTTAACCCGAAACCCTAACCCTAATCCTAAGCATTAAACCTAACCCTATCTCTTAACCCTAACCCTAGCCCTTACCCTAACGTCTAGTTCTAACCCTAAATCTAACCTCCCGCCTAATCCTAACCTTAAGCCCTAATGCTAACGCTAACCCTGAACCCTAAACCTACCCGTAACCCTTAACACTAACCCTATCCGTGAACTTTAACCCTGACCCTAACCATTACCCGCACCCAAGCATTTAACCCTGACCCTTACCATAATCCTTAATGATAACCCTAACACTAAACCCTAACCCTAAGCCCAACACTTAACCCTAATCCTATCCCTTAACCCTAACCCTAATGCTAACCCCTAAACGTAACCCTAACCGTGAACAGTAAACCTAACCCTAACCTCTAACACAAACCATAGCACATAAGTCTAACCCTAAAGCTAACCCTAACCCTAACCCTAACCCTAAACCCTAACTCTTAACCTTAACCCTAAGCGTTAACTCTCACGCTAACCTTTAATCCTAACCCTAATCCTAATCTTCAACCCTAAACCTAACACTTAACCCTAACCCTGTACCAAATCCTAACCCCTCATCTTAACCCTAACCTTAAACCTCAACCCTAAACCAAAGTGTAACCGTTAAATCTAAGAGTAACCTTTAACCCTAACCCTAATCCCTAAGCCTAAGCCCTCACCCTAACACTAAACTTCATCCTTAACCCTAACCATAACCCTAACCCTAAATCTAATTTTCAGACTTCTTGCTTTCTTAGAATTTAGAAAGCCTGCAATCCTCCCATGCCATGTGTGAAAGGAGGCTCTGCCACAGTGTCCTGCATGAAACCCAGAGGCGCATACACTGCGTGCGGTAGAGTGGGTTCCCAGCGACCATCACAGACACCTAACTTTGCCTCCTAGGGCATACAGGGCCCGTGCCCTAAGCATAAACCCTACCCCTCACCCATAAGCCTAACCCACAACATAACACCTAACCCTCATCCTACTGCTCACCTTAACAGGTAAACCTCACCATAACCCTAACTTTAACCCCATATCTTAACGTTAATGCATGACACCCTGAGAACAAGCCCTATACCGTCATTATAACCCTACCTCCTAGCTATAACCGTAACACCTAATCCCTAATTCTGAAGCGCCAACCCTAACCTTAACCCGACCAACAACACTAACACTAACCCTAACCCCTTACCCTAACCCTACGCCTAAAAGTAACCCTAACCGTTGATCCTTCGTCATAACCCCTAACCTTAACCCTAACCCTTAACCTATTCCCAATCCTAACCATTAAACAGAACCCTAACTCTTAACCCTAACCCTAACCTTTACCCTAATGCCTAGAGATCTAACCCCAACACTGACCTACAGTTAACACTAACCCCAACCCCTAATGCTAACCTTAAACCTGAACCAAGCTCCTAACCCTTAACCCTAACACTATCCCTAACCCCTAAGCCTAACCCCAACTGTTAACCCTCTAACCCTCACCCTGAATCCTAACCCTATCCCTTAACCCTAACCACTAACCCTAATGCTAACTCCAACACTTAACCTTACCCTGGCCCCCTAACCCAGACTTAACACCTTACCCCTAACACTAACTCTAACCCTAACCACTAATCCCTAGCACCTAACCCTGACTCGAAACCTAACCCCAAACACGAAAAACCCTAACGCCAACCCCAACCCTAATTCTCACACTACTTCCATTCCCAGAGTGAAGCAAGCCTACAATACAGCCATGCCATGTGTGAGATGAGGCTCCGCCTGAGTCCTGCATGGAGGTCCTCTCCCAAGGCCCAGGGAATGATGTTGTGCTTTCGTGGTGACTCCGACCGCACCCCTCTCACCGTAGATTAACCAGGTCCTGTGCCCTTAAACTGACCGCTAAAGCTAAGCCCTACCACCAGCGCTAACCCCTGACCCTGAACCTAAGCCCCGAGCCTAAAGCCCAACATTAACTCTAGACCCTTACCCTAAACCTAATCCCTAACCCTAATGCTAACCCCTAAACCCAACCCTAACCGTGAACAGTAAACCTAACCCTAACCCCTAACACAAATCATACCACATAACTCTAACCCTAAGCCTAACCGTAAACCCTAACTCTTAACCTTAATCCTAAGCGTTAACTCTCACGCTAACCTTTAATCCTAACCCTAATCCTAATCTTCAACCCTAAACCTAACACTTAACCCTAAACGTCTACCAAACCCTAACCCCTCATCTTAACCCTAACCGTAAACCTCAACCCTAAACCGAACTGTAACCGTTAAACCTAAGAGTAACCTTTAACCCTAACCCTAATCCCTAACCTTAAGCCCTCACCCTAACACTAAACTTCATCCTTAACCCTAACCAGAGTCCTAACCCTAAATCTAATTCTCACACTTCTTGCTTTCTTAGAGTTTAGAAAGCCTGCAATCCTCCCATGCCATGCGTGAAAGGAGGCTCTACCACTGTGTCCTGCATGAAACCCACGGGCCCATACCCAGAGTATGATAGAGTGGGTTCCCGGGTACAATCCCAGCCCCCTAAACTCCCCCCGCCCGCCTAATGCAGACAGGGCCCGTGCGCTAAGCATAAACAATACCTTTAACAGATAACCCTAACCCTGAACATAACACCCAACCCTGTTCCTATTTCTCCCCTTAACACGTAAACCTCACCGTGCGCCTAACTTTAACCTCTTATCCTAACGTTAATGCATAACCCATTTCCTGAGAACAACCCCTATCCCATAATTCTAACCCTATCTCCTAGTCATCACTGGAACACCTAATCCCTAACCCTAATTCTAAACCGCTAACCCTAACCGTAACCCTACCTACAACCCTAACACTGACAGTAACCCTTACTTCTAACCCCAACGCTATGCCTAACAAAAACCCTAACCCTTGAACCTAACCCTTCACCCTAACCCCTAAGCCTTACCCTAACCCTTAACCTGAATCCTAATCCTAACCATTAAACCTAACCCTAGCTCTTAAAGCTAACCCTAAACCTTACCCTCACGGCTAGACCTAACCCTGACACTAACCTAACACCTAACCCTAACCAGAACCCCTAAAGCTAACCCTGAACACTATCCCTAACCCTAGCAGTAAACTTTAACCCTAAACCTAAGCCCAACCCGTAACCCTAATCCTATCCTTTTACCCTAAAACTAACCCCTAAACCTAACCCCTATACCTCACCCTAACTCTAACCCCAGTCCTAATTCTAACCATACCCCTTCATAAAGCACTAACTCCTAACCGCTAACCCTAACACTATCCAAAAACCCTAATCACTAATCCCTAACCCTAACGCTTAACCTTTACCCTAACCGTTAACCCTCACCCTAAATCTTAACACTCACCCTAACCTTAACCTTTAACTCTAAGCCTAACCCTTAACCCTACAGTAAGGAAGACCCTTAATGCTAATGGGATCCCTTATCCCTAACCCTAACACTACAGCTAAAAATAACCGTAACCTTTGATCCTTAAACCTAACCCCTAACACTTACTTTAACCCCAAAGCCTAACCTTAATACTAATCATTAAATCTAACCCTATCTCTTAACCCTAACGCTAGCCCTTACCCTAACGCCTAGATCTAACCCTAAAACTAAGCTACCGCCTAATCTTAACCTTAAGCCCTAATGGTAACTCTAACATTGAACCCTAAACCTACCCGTAACCCTTAACACTAACCCTATCCGTAAACCTTAACCCTGACCCTAACCATTACCCGCACCCAAGCATTTAACCCTGACCCTACCCCTAATCCTTAATGATAACCCTAACACTAAACCCTAACCCTAAGCCCAACACTTAACCCTAATCCTATCCCTTAACCCTAACCCTAACCCTAATGCTACCCCCTAAACGTAACCCTAACCCTCACCAGTAAACCTAACCCTAACCTCTAACACAAACCATAGCACATAACTCTAACCCTAAAACTAACCCTAACCCTAACCCTAACCCTAAACCCTAACTCTTAACCTTAACACTAAGCGTTAACTCTCACGCTAACCTTTAATGCTAACCCTAATCCTAATCTTCAACCCGAAACCTAACACTTAACCCTAACCCTGTGCCAAACCCTAACCCCTCATCTTAACCCTAACCGTAAACCTCAACCCGAAACCAAAGTGTAACCGTTAAACCTAACAGTAACCTTTAACCCTAACCCTAATCCCTAACCCTAAGCCCTCACCCTAACACTAAACTTCATCCTTCACCCTAACCATAATCCTAACCCTAAATCTAATTCTCAGACTTCTTGCTTTCTTAGAGTTTAGAAAGCCTGCAACCCTCCCATGCCATGCGTGAAAGGAGGCTCTACCACTGTGTCCTGCATGAAACCCACAGGCCCATACCCAGAGTATGATAGAGTGGGTTCCCGGGTACAATCCCATCCCCCTAAACTCCCCCGCCCGCCTAATGCAGACACAGCCCGTGCGCTAAGCATAAACAATACCTTTAACAGATAACCCTAACCCTGAACATAACACCCAACCCTGTTCCTATTTCTCCCCTTAACACGTAAACCTCACCGTGTGCCTAACTTTAACCTCTTATCCTAACGTTAATGCATAACCCATTTCCTGAGAACAACCCCTATCCCATAATTCTAACCCTATCTCCTAGTCATCACTGTGACACCTAATCCCTAACCCTAATTCTAAACCGCTAACCCTAACTGTAACCCTACCTACAATCCTAACACTGACAGTAACCCTTACTTCTAACCCCAACTCTATGCCTAACAATAACCCTAACCCTTGACCCTACCCCTTCACCCTAACCCCTAAGCCTTACCCTAACCCTTAACCTGAATCCTAATCCTAACCATTAAACCTAACCCTAGCTCTTAAAGCTAACCCTAAACCTTACCCTCACGACTAGACCTAACCCTGACACTAACCTAACACCTAACCCTAACCAGAACCCCTAAAGCTAATCCTGAACCCTATCCCTAACCGTAGCAGTAAACTTTAACCCTAAACCTAAGCACAACCCGTAACCCTAATCCTATCCTTTTACCCTAAAACTAACCCCTAAACCTAACACCTATACCTCACCCTAACTCTAACCCCAATCCTAATTCTAACCATACCCCTTCATAAAACACTAACTCCTAACCGCTAACCCTAACACTAACCAAAAACCCTAATAGCTAATCCCTAACCCTAATGCTTAACCTTTACCCTCACCGTTAACCCTCAACCTAAATCTTAACACTGACCCTAACCTTAACCTTTTACTCTAAGCCTAGCCCTTAACCCTACAGTAAGGAAGACCCTTAATGCTAATGGGATTCCTTATCCCTAACCCTAACACTACAGCTAAAAATAACCCTAACCTTTGATCCTTAAACCTAACCCCTAACACTTACTTTAACCCCAAACCCTAACCCTAATCCTAAGCATTAAACCTAACCCTATCTCTTAACCCTAACGCTAGCCCTTACCCTAACGCCTAGATCTAACCCTAAATCTAACCTACCGCCTAATCCTAACCTTAAGCCCTAATGCTAACTCTAACCCTGAACCCTAAACCTACCCGTAACCCTTAACACTAACGCTATTCGTGAACCTTAACCCTGACCCTAACCATTACCCGCACCCAAGCATTTAACCCTGACCCTACCCCTAATCCTTAATGATAACCCTAACACTAAACCCTAACCCTAAGCCCAACACTTAACCCTAATCCTATCCCTTAAACCTAAACCTAACCCTAATGCTAACCCCTAAATGTAACCCTAACCGTCACCAGTAAACCTAACCCTAACCTCTAACACAAACCATAGCACATAACTCTAACCCTAAAACTAACCCTAACCCTAACCCTAACCCTAAACCCTATCTGTTAACCTTAACCCTAAGCGTTAACTCTCATGCTAACCTTTCATCCTAACCCTAATCCTTAGCTTCAACCCTAAACCTAACACTTAACCCTAACCCTGTACCAAACCCTAACCCCTCATCTTAACCCTAACCGTAAACCTCAACCCGAAACCAAAGTGTAACCGTTAAACCTAAGAGTAACTTTTAACCCTAACCCTAATCCCTAATCCTAAGCCCTCACCCTAACACTAAACTTCATCCTTCACCCTAACCAGAATCCTAACCCTAAATCTAATTCTCAGACTTCTTGCTTTCTTAGAGTTTAGAAAGCCTGCAATCATCCCATGCCATGTGTGAAAGGATGCTCTACCACTGTGTCCTGCATGAAACCCATGGGCCCATACCCAGAGTATGATAGAGTGGGTTCCCGGGTACAATCCCAGCCCCCTAAACACCCACGCCCGCCTAATGCAGACAGGGCCCGTGCGCTAAGCATAAACAATACCTTTAACAGATAACCCTAACCCTGAACATAACACCCAACCCTGTTCCTATTTCTCCCCTTAACACGTAAACCTCACCGTGCGCCTAACTTTAACCTCTTATCCTAACATTAATGCATAACCCATTTCCTGAGAACAACCCCTATCCCATAATTCTAACCCTATCTCCTAGTCATCACTGTGACACCTAATCCCTAACCCTAATTCTAAACCGCTAACCCTAACCGTAACCCTACCTACAACCCTAACACTGACAGTAACCCTTACTTCTAACCCCAACGCTATGCCTAACAAAAACCCTAACCCTTGACCCTAACCCTTCACCCTAACCACTAAGCCTTACCCTAACCCTTAACCCTAATCCTAATCCTAACCATTAAACCTAACCCTAGCTCTTAAAGCTAACCCTAAACCTTACCCTCACGACTAGACCTAACCCTGACACTAACCTAACACCTAACCCTAACCAGAACCCCTAAAGCTAACCCTGAACCCTATCCCTAACCCTAGCAGTAAACTTTAACCCTAAACTTAAGCCCAACCCGTAACCCTAATCCTATCCTTTTACCCTAAAACTAACCCCTAAACCTAACCCCTATACCTCACTCTAACTCTAACCCCAGTCCTAATCCTAACCATACCCCTTCATAAAACACTAACTCCTAACCGCTAACCCTAACACTAACCAAAAACCCTAATCACTAATCCCTAACCCTAACGCTTAACCTTTACCCTAACCGTTAACCCTCACCCTAAATCTTAACACTGACCCTAACCTTCACCTTTAACTCTAAGCCTAACCCTTAACCCTACAGTAAGGAAGACCCTTTATGCTAATGGGATCCCTTATCCCTAACCCTAACACTACAGCTAAAAATAACCCTAACCTTGGATCCTTAAACCTAACCCCTAACACTTACTTTATCCCCAAACCCTAACCCTAATCCTAATCATTAAACCTAACCCTATCTCTTAACCCTAACGCTAGCCCTTACCCTAACGCCTAGATCTAACCCTAAATCTAACCTACCGCCTAATCCTAACCTTAAGCCCTAATGCTAACTCTAACCCTGAACCCTAAACCTACCCGTAACCCTTAATACTAACCCTATCCGTGAACCTTAACCCTGACCCTAACCATTACCCGCACCCAAGCATTTAACCCTGACCCTAACCCTAATCCTTAATGATAACCCTAACACTAAACAGTAACCCTAAGCCCAACACTTAACCCTAATCCTATACCTTAACCCTAACCCTAAAACTAACCCTAATGCTAACCCCTAAACGTAACCCTAACCGTGACCAGTAAACCTAACCCTAACCTCTAACACAAACCATAGCACATAACTCTAACCCTAAAACTAACCCTAACCCTAAACCTAACCCAAAACCCTAACTCTTAACCTTAACCCTAAGCGTTAACTCTCACGCTAACCTTTAATCCTAACCCTAATCCTAATCTTCCACCCTAAACCTAACACTTAACCCTAACCCTGTACCTAAACCTAACCCCAACCCCTCATCTTAACCCTAACCGTAAACCTCAACCCTAAACCAAAGTGTAACCGTTAAACCTAAGAGTAACCTTTAACCCTAACCCTAATCCCTAACCCTAAGCTCTCACCCTAACACTAAACTTCATCCTTAACCCTAACCAGAATCCTAACCCTAAATCTAATTCTCAGACTTCTTGCTTTCTTAGAGTTTGGAAAGCCTGCAATCCTCCCATGCCATGCGTGAAAGGAGGCTCTACCACTGTGTCCTCCATGAAACCCACGGGCCCATACCCAGAGTATGATAGAGTGTGTTCCCGGGTACAATCCCAGCCCCCTAAACTCCCCCCGCCCTCCTAATGCAGACAGGGCCCGTGCGCTAAGCATAAACAATACCTCTAACAGATAACCCTAACTCTGAACATAACACCCAACCCTGTTCCTATTTCTCCCCTTAACACGTAAACCTCACCGTGCGCCTAACTTTAACCTCTTATCCTAACGTTAATGCATATACCATTTCCTGAGAACAACCCCTATCCCATAATTATAACCCTATCTACTAGTCATCACTGTGACACCTAATCCCTAACCCTAATTCTAAACCACTAACCCTAACCGTAACCCTACCTACAACCCTAACACTGACAGTAACCCTTACTTCTAACCCCAACGCTATGCCTAACAAAAACCCTAACCCTTGACCCTAACCCTTCACCCTAACCCCTAAGCCTTACCCTAACCCTTAACCCTAATCCTAATCCTAACCATTAAACCTAACCCTAGCTCTTAAAGCTAACCCTAAACCTTACCCTCACGACTAGACCTAACCCTGACACTAACCTAACACCTAACCCTAACCAGAACCCCTAAAGCTAACCCTGAACCCTATCCCTAACCCTAGCAGTAAACTTTAACCCTAAACCTAAGCCCAACCCGTAACCCTAATCCTATCCTTTTACCCTAAAACTAACCCCTAAACCTAACCCCTATACTCACCCTAACTCTAACCCCAATCCTAATTCTTTTTTTTTTTTTTTTGAAATAATATGTGTAATATTCATGATAAATTATTAAGTGAACTGTGCAAGTTAAAAACAATAGTTTCATATTTTTTTCCCCACCCCCCCTTTCCCGAGTCAGCACCTTCAAATGTTACCACTCCCCAAAAGGTGTGCAATGCACTCATTGTGTAGGCATACCCCCATCCCCTCCCCCACCCCCCACCTCAGTCTGATGTCCAATTGGTGTCATTCCCAGATTTGTATTTAGGTGATGATCAGGGAAACCAATTTTCTGGTGAGTACATGTGATGCTTGTTTTTCCATTCTTGGGATACTTCACTTAATATAATGGGTTCCAACTCTCTCCAGGAGAACCATAGAGATGTCGTATCTTCATCATTCCTTATAGCTAAGTAATATTCCATGGTATACATATACCACAGTTTACTAATCCAATCATGTATTGATGGGCATTTGGGTTGTTTCCACATCTTTGCTATTGTGAATTGTGCTGCTATAAACATTTGGGTACACGTGCCTTTGTAACAGAATGACCTTTTTTCCTTTGGGTATATGCCCAGTAATGGGATTGCTGGGTCAAATGGCAGGTCTACTTGAATCTGTTTAAGATACCTCCATAATGCTTTCCACAGGGGT
Organism: Eulemur rufifrons; assembly: GCF_041146395.1. Taxonomy (NCBI): domain Eukaryota; kingdom Metazoa; phylum Chordata; class Mammalia; order Primates; family Lemuridae; genus Eulemur; species Eulemur rufifrons. The sequence goes on from NW_027182842.1 coordinate 372,173, forward strand.
TGCACTAGTTTGCAGTCCCACCAGCAGTGTATTAGTGTTCCTGTCTCTCCACACCCACGCCAACATGTGTTGTTTTGGGTTTTTTTGATAAAGGCCATTCTCACTGGGGTTAAGTGATATCTCATTGTGGTTTTGATTTGCATTTCCCTGATGATTAGAAAACATTGCAATGAAGTTCTACCCAACAAGCTGAACAAAAAACCGTCTCACTTATCGGTTTTCTCAATAAATGTGAATGGCTTGAATTCCCCGCTCAAGAGACATAGACTGGCCCAATGGATAAAAAAGCACAAGCCAAGTATCTGCTGTCTCCAAGAAACCCACCTAACGAGCAAAGATGCATTTAGACTGAAAGTAAAAGGATGGAAATCGGTATTTCAAGCAAACGGTAACGAAAAGAAAGCTGGTGTGGCAATCTTAATTTCCAATAACTTAGCTTTCAAACCAACAAAAATAATAAAAGACAAAAATGGCTACTACATACTGGTCAAGGGCACAATTCAACAAGAAGCCATGACTATACTCAATATATATGCACCCAACCTAGGTGCACCTAGATTCATAAAGCAAACCCTACTAGATCTGAACCAGATGATAGATAATAATACTGTAATAGCTGGAGACTTTAACACCCCACTGACAGTACAGGACAGATCCTCTAAACAGAAAATAAACAAAGACATAATGGACCTAAATAGAATGCTAGAACAAATGGGCATGGCTGACATCTATAGGACATTCTACCCAAAGTCCACAGAATATACATTCTTCTCATCAGCTCACGGGACATTCTCTAAGATTGACCATGTCCTAGGACATAAATCATGTCTTCAAAAATTCAAAAAAATAGAAATTATACCATGCATCTTCTCAGATCACAGCGGAATAAAAGTAACAATGATCACAAACAGAAACCCTCACTCTTACTCAAAGTCATGGAAGCTAAATAACCTTCTCCTGAATAATTATTCTATAAAAGAAGAAATCAAGATGGAAATCAAAAATTTCTTTGAATTAAATGACAATGGAGATACAACTTATCAAAATCTATGGGATGCAGCTAAAGCAGTCCTGAGAGGAAAATTCATATCCATAAATGCCTATATCAAAAAGACAGAAAACATGCAAATAGACAACCTAACGAATAGACTCAAAGAGCTGGAGAAAGAAGAACAGAACGATCCCAAACCCAGCAGAAGGCGAGAAATTACTAAGATCAAATCAGAACTAAATGAAAAGGACAACAAAGAAACTATAAGGGAAATTAATAAAACAAAAAGTTGGTTCTTTGAAAAGATAAACAAAATAGACACACCCCTGGCTAGACTAACCAAGAGCACAAAAGTAAAATCTCTAATAACCTCCATTAGGAACATGAAAGGAGAAATCACAACCGATGCTACAGAGATACAAGATATCATCTATGAATTCTACAAAAATCTTTATGCACACAAACTGGAGAACGTGGAGGAAATGGACAAATTTTTAGAGACACATAGTCTTCCCAGGCTCAACCAGGAAGAAATAGAGTACCTGAACAGACCAATATCAAGAACTGAAATCGAAACAGCAATAAAAAACCTTCCCAAAAAGAAAAGCCCTGGTCCAGATGGGTTCACACCTGAATTTTACCATACATACAAAGAAGAACTGGTGCCCATCCTACATAAACTATTCTCCAATATTGAGAAGGATGGAGTTCTCCCCAACACGTTCTACCAAGCCAATATAACATTAATACCAATCCTAATTCTAACCATACCCCTTCATAAAACACTAAATCCTAACCGCTAACCCTAACACTAACCAAAAACCCTAATCACTAATCCCTAACCCTAACGCTTAACCTTTACCCTAACCGTTAACCCTCACCCTAAATCTTAACACTGACCCTAACCTTAAACTTTAACTCTAAGCTTAACCCTTAACCCTACAGGAAGGAAGACCCTTAATGCTAATGGGATCCCTTATCCCTAACCCTAACACTACAGCTAAAAATAACCCTAACCTTGGATCCTTAAACCTAACCCCTAACACTTACTTTAACCCCAAACCCTAACCCTAATCCTAAGCATTAAACCTAACCCTATATCTTAACCCTAACGCTAGCCCTTACCCTAACGCCTAGATCTAACCCTAAATCTAACCTACCGCCTAATCCTAACCTTAAGCCCTAATGCTAACACTAACCCTGAACCCTAAACCTACCCGTAACCCTTAACACTAACCCTATCTGTGAACCTTAACCCTGACCCTAACCATTACCCGCACCCAAGCATTTAACCCTGATTCTAACCCTAATCCTTAATGATAAACCTAACACTAAACCCTAATCCTAAGCCCAGCACTTAACCCTAATCCTATCCCTTAACCCTAACCCTAACCCTAATGCTACCCCCTAAACGTTACCCTAACCGTGACCAGTAAACCTAACCCTAACCTCTAACACAAACCATAGGACATAACTCTAACCCTAAAACTAACCCTAACCCTAAACCTAACCCTAAACCCTAACTCTTAACCTTAACCCTAAGCGTTAACTCTCACGCTAACCTTTAATCCTAACCCTAATCCTAATCTTCAACCCTAAACCTAACACTTAACCCTAACCCTGTACCAAACCTTAACCCCTCATCTTAACCCTAACCGTAAACCTCAACCCTAAACCAAAGTGTAACCGTTATACCTAAGAGTAACCTTTAACCCTAACCCTAATCCCTAACCCTAAGCCCTCACCCTAACACTAAACTTCATCCTTAACCCTAACCAGAATCCTAACCCTAAATCTAATTCTCAGACTTCTTGCTTTCTTAGAGTTTAGAAAGCCTGCAATCCTCCCATGCCATGCGTGAAAGGAGGCTCTACCACTGTGTCCTGCATGAAACCCACGGGCCCATACCCAGAGTATGATAGAGTGGGTTCCCGGGTACAATCCCAGCCCCCTAAACTCCCCCCGCCCGCCTAATGCAGACAGGGCCCGTGCGCTAACATAAACAATACCTTTAACAGATAACCCTAACCCTGAACATAACACCCAACCCTGTTCCTATTTCTCCCCTTAACACGTAAACCTCACCGTGCGCCTAACTTTAACCTCTTATCCTAACGTTAATGCATAACCCATTTCCTGAGAACAACCCCTATCCCATATTTCTAACCCTATCTCCTAGTCATCACTGTGACACCTAATCCCTAACCCTAATTCTAAACCGCTAACCCTAACCGTAACCCTACCTACAACCCTAACACTGACAGTAACCCTTACTTCTAACCCCAACGCTATGCCTAACAAAAACCCTAACCCTTGACCCTAACCCTTCAACCTAACCCCTAAGCCTTACCCTAACCCTTAACCCTAATCCTAATCCTAACCATTAAACCTAACCGAAGCTCTTAAAGCTAACCCTAAACCTTACCCTCACGACTAGACCTAACCCTGACACTAACCTAACACCTAACCCTAACCAGAACCCCTAAAGCTAACTCTGAACCCTATCCCTATCTCCAGCAGGAAACTTTAACCCTAAACCTAAGCCCAACCCGTAACCCTAATCCTATCCTTTTACCCTAAAACTAACCCCTAAACCTAAACCCTATACCTCACCCTAACTCTAACCCCAATCCTAATTCTAACCATACCCCTTCATAAAACACTAACTCCTAACCGCTAACCCTAACACCTACCAAAATCCCTAAACACTAATCCCTAACCCTAACGCTTACCCTTTACCCTAACCGTTAACCCTCACCCTAAATCTTAACACTGACCCTAACCTTAAACTTTAACTCTAAGCCTAACCCTTAACCCTACAGTAAGGAAGACCCTAATGCTAATGGGATCCCTTATCCCTAACCCTAACACTACAGCTAAAAATAACCCTAACCTTGGATCCTTAAACCTAACCCCTAACACTTACTTTAACCCCAAACCCTAACCCTAATCCTAAGCATTAAACCTAACCCTATCTCTTAACCCTAACGCTAGCCCTTACCCTAACGCCTAGATCTAACCCTAAATCTAACCTACCGCCTAATCCTAACCTTCAGCACTAATGCTAACACTAAACCTGAACCCTAAACCTACCCATAACCCTTAACACTAACCCTATCCGTGAACCTTAAACCTGACCCTAACCATTAACCGCACCCAAACATTTAACCCTGAACCTAACCCTAATCCTTAATGCTAAACCTAACACTAAACCCTAACCCTAAGCCCAACACTTATCCCTAATCCTATCCCTTAACCCTAAACCTAACCCTAATGCTACCCCCTAAACGTAACCCTAACCGTGACCAGTAAACCTAACCCTAACCTCTAACACAAACCATAGCAGATAACTCTAACCCTAAAACTAACCCTAACCCTAACCCTAACCCTAAACCCTAACTCTTAGCCTTAACCCTAAGTGTTAACTCTCACGCTAACCTTTAATCCTAACCCTAATCCTAATCTTCAACCCTAAACCTAACACTTAACCCTAACCCTGTACCAAACTCTAACCCCTCATCTTAACCCTAACCGTAAACCTCAACCCTAAACCAAAGTGTAACCGTTAAACCTAAGAGTAACCTTTAACCCTAACCCTATTCCCTAACCCTAAGCCCTCACCCTAACACTAAACTTCATCCTTAACCCTAACCAGAATCCTAACCCTAAATCTAATTCTCAGACTTCTTGCTTTCTTAGAGTTTAGAAAGCCTGCAATCCTCCCATGCCATGCGTGAAAGGAGGCTCTACCACTGTGTCCTGCATGAAACCCACGGGCCCATACGCAGAGTATGATAGAGTGGGTTCTCGGGTACAATCCCAGCCCCCTAAACTCCCCCAGCCCGCCTAATGCAGACAGGGCCCGTGCGCTAAGCATAAACAATACCTTTAACAGATAACCCTAACCCTGAACATAACACCCAACCCTGTTCCTATTTCTCCCCTTAACACGTAAACCTCACCGTGCGCCTAACTTTAACCTCTTATCCTAACGTTAATGCATAACCCATTTCCTGAGAACAACCCCTATCCCATAATTCTAACCCTATCTCCTAGTCATCACTGTGACACCTAATCCCTAACCCTAATTCTAAACCACTAACCCTAACCGTAACCCTACCTACAACCCTAACACTGACAGTAACCCTTACTTCTAACCCCAACGCTATGCCTAACAAAAACCCTAACCCTTGATCCTAACCCTTCACCCTAACCCCTAAGCCTTACCCTAACCCTTAACCCTAATCCTAATCCTAAATATTAAACATAACCCTAGCTCTTAAAGCTAACCCTAAACCTTACCCTCACGACTAGACCTAACCCTGACACTAACCTAACACCTAACCCTAACCAGAACTCCTAAAGCTAACCCTGAACCCTATCCCTAACCCTAGCAGTAAACTTTAACCCTAAACCTAAGCCCAACCCGTAACCCTAATCCTATCCTTTTACCCTAAAACTAACCCCTAAACCTAACCCCTATACCTCACCCTAACTCTAACCCCAATCCTAATTCTAACCATACCCCTTCATAAAACACTAACTCCTAACCGCTAACCCTAACACTAACCAAAATCCCTAATCACTAATCCCTAACCCTAACGCTTAACCTTTACCCTAACGGTTAACCCTCACCCTAAATCTTAACACTGACCCTAACCTTAACCTTTAACTCTAAGCCTAACCCTTAACCCTACAGGAAGGAAGACCCTTAATGCTAATGGGATCCCTTATCCCTAACCCTAACACTACAGCTAAAAATAACCCTAACCTTGGATCCTTAAACGTAACCCCTAACACTTATTTAACCCCAAACCCTAACCGTAATCCTAAGCATTAAACCTAACCCTATCTCTTAACCCTAACGCTAGCCCTTACCCTAACGCCTAGATCTAACCCTAAATCTAACTACCGCCTAATCCTAACCTTAAGCCCTAATGCTAACACTAACCCTGAACCCTAAACCTACCCGTAACCCTTAACACTAACCCTATCTGTGAACCTTAACCCTGACCCTAAACATTACCCGCACCCAAGCATTTAACCCTGATTCTAACCCTAATCCTTAATGATAAACCTAACACTAAACCCTAACCCTAAGCCCAGCACTTAACCCTAATCCTATCCCTTAAACCTAACCCTAACCCTAATGCTACCCCCTAAACGTTACTCTAACCGTGACCAGTAAACCTAACCCTAACCTCTAACACAAACCATAGCACATAACTCTAACCCTAAAACTAACCCTAACCCTAACCCTAACCCTAAAACCTAACTCTTAACCTTAACCCTAAGCGTTAACTCTCACGCTAACCTTTAATCCTAACCCTAATCCTAATCTTCAACCCTAAACCTAACACTTAACCCTAACCCTGTACCAAACTCTAACCCCTCATCTTAACCCTAACCGTAAACCTCAACCCTAAACCAAAGTGTAACCGTTAAACCTAAGAGTAACCTTTAACCCTAACCCTAATCCCTAACCCTAAGCCCTCACCCTAACACTAAACTTCATCCTTAACCCTAACTATAATCCTAACCCTAAATCTAATTCTCAGACTTCTTGCTTTCTTAGAGTTTAGAACGCCTGCAATCCTCCCATGCCATGCGTGAAAGGAGGCTCTACCACTGTGTCCTGCATGAAACCCACGGGCCCATACCCAGAGTATGATAGAGTGGGTTCCCGGGTACAATCCCAGACCCCTAAACTCCCTCCGCCCGCCTAATGTAGACAGGGCCTGTGCGTTAAGCATAAACAATGCCTTTAACAGATAACCCTAACCCTGAACATAACACCCAACCCTGTTCCTATTTCTCCCCTTAACACGTAAACCTCACCGTGCGCCTAACTTTAACCTCTTATCCTAACGTTAATGCATAACCCATTTCCTGAGAACAACCCCTATCCCATAATTCTAACCCTATCTCCTAGTCATCACTGTGACACCTAATCCCTAACCCTAATTCTAAACCGCTAACCCTAACCGTAACCCTACCTACAACCCTAACACTGTCAGTAACCCTTACTTCTAACCCCAACGCTATGCCTAACAAAAACCCTAACCCTTGACCCTAACCCTTCACCCTAACCCCTAAGCCTTACCCCAACCCTTAACCCTAATCCTAATCCTAACCATTAAACCTAACCCTAGCTCTTAAAGCTAACCCTAAACCTTACCCTCACGACTAGACCTAACCCTGACACTAACCTAACACCTAACCCTAACCAGAACCCCTAAAGCTAACCCTGAACCCTATCCCTAACCGTAGCAGTAAACTTTAACCCTAAACCTAAGCCCAACCCGTAACCCTAATCGTATCCTTTTACCCTAAAACTAACCCAAAACCTAACCCCTATACCTCACCCTAACTCTAACCCCAATCCTAATTCTAACCATACCCCTTCATAAAACACTAACTCGTAACCGCTAACCCTAACACTAACCAAAAACCCTAATCACTAATCCCTAACCCTAACGCTTAACCTTTACCTTAAGGGTTAACCCTCACCCTAAATCTTAACACTGACCCTAACCTTAACCTTTAACTCTAAGCCTAACCCTTAACCCTACAGTAAGGAAGACCCTTAATGCTAATGGGATCCCTTATTCCTAACCCTAACACTACAGCTAAAAATAACCCTAACCTTGGATCCTTAAACCTAACCCCTAAAATTTACTTTAACCCCAAACCCTAACCCTAATCCTAAGCATTAAACCTAACCCTATCTCTTAAACCTAACGCTAGCCCTTACCCTAACGCCTAGATCTAACCCTAAATCTAACCTACCGCCTAATCCTAACCTTCAGCACTAATGCTAACACTAACCCTGAACCCTAAGCCTACCCGTAACCCTTAACACTAACCCTATCCGTGAACCTTAAACCTGACCCTAACCATTAACCGCACCCAAACATTTAACCCTGAACCTAACCCTAATCCTTAATGCTAAACCTAACACTAAACCCTAACCCTAAGCCCAACACTTATCCCTAAACCTATCCCTTAACCCTAACCCTAACCCTAATGCTACCCCCTAAACGTAACCCTAACCGTGACCAGTAAACCTAACCCTAACCTCTAACACAAACCATAGCAGATAACTCTAACCCTAAAACTAACCCTAACCCTAACTCTTAACCTTAACCCTAAGCGTTAACTCTCACGCTAAACTTTAATCCTAACCCTAATCCTAATCTTCAACCCTAAACCTAACACTTAACCCTAACCCTGTACCAAACCCTAACCCCTCATCTTAACCCTAACCGTAAACCTAACCCTAAACCATAGTGTAACCGTTAAACCTAAGAGTAACCTTTAACCCTAACCCTAATCCCTAACCCTAAGCCCTCACCCTAACACTAAACTTCATCCTTAACCCTAACCAGAATCCTAACCCTAAATCTAATTCTCAGACTTCTTGCTTTCTTAGAGTTCAGAAAGCCTGCAATCCTCCCATGCCATGCGTGAAAGGAGGCTCTACCACTGTGTCCTGCATGAAACCCATGGGCCCATACACAGAGTATGATAGAGTGGGTTCCCGGGTACAATCCCAGACCCCTAAACTCCCCCTGCCCGCCTAATGCAGACAGGGCCTGTGCGCTAAGCATAAACAATACCTTTAACAGATAACCCTAACCCTGAACATAACACCCAACCCTGTTCCTATTTCTCCCCTTAACACGTACACCTCACCGTGCGCCTAACTTTAACCTCTTATCCTAACGTTAATGCATAACCCATTTCCTGAGAACAACCCCTATCCCATATTTCTAACCCTATCTCCTAGTCATCACTGTGACACCTAATCCCTAACCCTAATTCTAAACCGCTAACCCTAACCGTAACCCTACCTACAACCCTAACACTGACAGTAACCCTTACTTCTAACCCCAACGCTATGCCTAACAAAAACCCTAACCCTTGACCCTAACCCTTCACCCTAACCCCTAAGCCTTACCCTAACCCTTAACCCTAATCCTAATCCTAACCATTAAACCTAACCCTAGCTCTTAAAGCTAACCCTAACCTTACCTTCACGACTAGACCTAACCCTGACACTAACCTAACACCTAACCCTAACCAGAACCCCTAAAGCTAACCCTGAACCCTATCCCTAACCCTAGTAGTAAACTTTAACCCTAAACCTAAGCCCAACCCGTAACCCTAATCCTATCCTTTTACCCTAAAACTAACCCCTAAACCTAACCCCTATACCTCACCCTAACTCTACCCCAATCCTAATTCTAACCATACCCCTTCATAAAACACTAACTCCTAACCGCAAACCCTAACACTAACCAAAATCCCTAATCACTAATCCCTAACCCTAACGCTTAACCTTTACCCTAACCGTTAACCCTCACCCTAATTCTTAACACTGACCCTAACCTTAACCTTTAACTCTAAGCCTAACCCTTAACCCTACAGTAAGGAAGACCCTTAATGCTAATGGGATCCCTTATCCCTAACCATAACACTACAGCTAAAAATAACCCTAACCTTGGATCCTTAAACCTAACCCCTAACACTTATTTTAACTCCAAACCCTAACCCTAATCCTAAGCATTAAACCTAACACTATCTCTTAACCCTAACGCTAGCCCTTACCCTAACGCCTCGATCTAACCCTAAATCTAACCTACCGCCTAATCTTAACCTTAAGTCCTAATGCTAACTCTAACCCTGAACCCTAAACCTACCCGTAACCCTTAACACTAACCCTATCCGTGAACCTTAACCCTGACCCTAACCATTACCCGCACCCAATCATTTAACCCTGACCCTAACCCTAATACTTAATGCTAACCCTAACACTAAACCCTAACTCTCAGCCCAACACTTATCCCTAATCCTATCCCTTAACCTTAACCCTAAGCCTAATGCTCCCCCCTAAACGTAACCCTCACCGTGACCAGTAAACCTAACCCTAACCTCTAACACAAACCATAGCACATAACTCTAACCCTAAAACTAACCCTAACCCTAACCCTAACCCTAGACCCTAACTCTTAACCTTAACCCTAAGCGTTAACTCTCACGCTAACCTTTAATCCTAACCCTAATCCTAATCTTCAACCCTAAACCTAACACTTAACCCTAACCCTGTACCAAACCCTAACCCCTGATCTTAACCCTAACCGTAAACCTCAACCCTAAACCAAAGTGTAACCGTTAAACCTAAGAGTAACATTTAACCCTAACCCTAATCCCTAACCCTAAGCCCTCACCCTAACACTAAACTTAATCCTTAACCCTAACCAGAATCATAACCCTAAATCTAATTCTCAGACTTCTTGCTTGCTTAGAGTTTAGAAAGCCTGCAATCCTCCCATGCCATGCGTGAAAGGAGGCTCTACCACTGTGTCCTGCATGAAACCCACGGGCCCATACCCAGAGTATGATAGAGTGGGTTCCCGGGTACAATCCCAGCCCCCTAAACTTCCCCCGCCCGCCTAATGCAGACAGGGCCCCTGCGCTAAGCATAAACAATACCTTCAACAGATAACCATACCCTGACATAACACCCAACCCTGTTCCTATTTCTCCCCTTAACACGTTAACCTCACCGTGTGCCTAACTTTAACTTCTTATCCTAACGTTAATGCATAACCCATTTCCTGAGAACAACCCCTATCCCATAATTCTAACCCTATCTCCTAGTCATCACTGTGACACCTAATCCCTAACCCTAATTCTAAACCGCTATCCCTAATCGTAACCCTACCTACAACCCTAACACTGACAGTAACCCTTACTTCTAACCCCAACGCTATGCCTAACAAGAACCCTAACCCTTCACCCTAACCCTTCACCCTAACCCCTAAGCCTTACCCTAACCCTTAACCCTAATCCTAATCCTAACCATTAAACCTAACCCTAGCTCTTAAAGCTAACCCTAAACCTTACCTCACGACTAGACCTAACCCTCACACTAACCTAACACCTAACCCTAAACAGAACCCCTAAAGCTAACCCTGAACCCTATCCCTAACCCCAGCAGTAAACTTTAATCCAAAACCTAAGCCCAACCCGTAACCCTAATCCTATCCTTTTACCCTAAAACTAACCCCTAAACCTAACCCCTATACCTCACCCTAACTCTAACCCCAATCCTAATTCTAACCATACCCCTTCATAAAACACTAACTCCTAACCGCTAACCCTAACACTAACCAAAAACCCTAATCACTAATCCCTAACCCTAACGCTTAACCTTTACCCTAACCGTTAACCCTCACCCTAAATCTTAACACTGACCCTAACCTTAACCTTTAACTCTAAGCCTAACCCTTAATCCTACAGGAAGGAAGACCCTTAATGCTAATGGGATCCCTTATCCCTAACCCTAACACTACAGCTAAAAACAACCGTAAACTTTGATCCTTAAACCTAACCCCTAACACTTACTTTAACCCCAAACACTAACCCTAACCTAAGCATTAAACCTAACCCTATCTCTTAACCCTAACGCTAGCCCTTACCCTAACGCCTACACCTAACCCTAAATCTAACCTACCGCCTAATCCTAACCTTAAGCCCTAATGCTAACACTAACCATGAACCCTAAACCTACCCGTAACCCTAAACACTAACCCTATCCGTGAACCTTAAACCTGACCCTAACCATTAACCGCACCCAAACATTTAACCCTCACCCTAACCGTAATCCTTAATGCTAACCCTAACACTAAACCCTAACCCTAAGCCCAACACTTATCCCTAATCCTATCCCTTAACCCTAACCCTAACCCTAATGCTACCCCCTAAACGTCACCCTAACCGTGACCAGTAAACCTAACCCTAACCTCTAACACAAACCATAGCACATAACTCTAACCCTAACCCTAACCCTAACCCTAAACCCTAACTCTTAACCTTAACCCTAAGCGTTAACTCTCACGCTAACCTTTAATCCTAACCCTAATCCTAATCTTCAACCCTAAACCTAACTCTTAACCCTAACCCTGTACCAAACCTTAACCCCTCATCTTAACCCTAACCGTAAACCTCAACCCTAAACCAAAGTGTAACCGTTAAACCTAAGAGTAACCTTTAACCCTAACCCTAATCCCTAACCCTAAGCCCTCACCCTAACACTAAACTTCATCCTTAACCCTAACCAGAATCCTAACCCTAAATCTAATTCTCAGACTTCTTGCTTTCTTAGAGTTTAGAAAGCCTGCAATCCTCCCATGCCATGCGTCAAAGGAGGCTCTACCACTGTGTCCTGCATGAAACCCACGGGCCCATACCCAGAGTATGATAGAGTGGGTCCCCGGGTACAATCCCAGCCCCCTAAACTCCCCCCGCCCGCCTAATGCAGACAGGGCCCGTGCGCTTAGCATAAACAATACCTTTAACAGATAACCCTAACCCTGAACATAACACCCTACCCTGTTCCTATTTCTCCCCTTAACACGTAAACCTCACCATGCGCCTAACTTTAACCTCTTATCCTAACGTTAATGCATAACCCATTTCCTGAGAACAACCCCTATCCCACAATTCTAACCCTATCTCCTAGTCATCACTGTGACACCTAATCCCTAACCCTAATTCTAAACCGCTAACCCTAACCGTAACCCTACCTACAACCCTAACACTGACAGTAACCCTTACTTCTAACCCCAACGCTATGCCTAACAAAAACCCTAACCCTTGACCCTAACCCTTCACCCTAACCGCTAAGCCTTACCCTAACCCTTAACCCTAATCCTAATCCTAACCAATAAACCTAACCCTAGCTCTTAAAGCTAACCCTAAACCTTACCCTCACGACTAGACCTAACCCTGACACTAACCTAACACCTAACCCTAACCAGAAACCCTAAAGCTAACCCTGAACCCTATCCCTAACCCTAGCAGTAAACTTTAACCCTAAACCTAAGCCCAACCCGCAACCCTAATCCTATCCTTTTACCCTAAAACTAACCCCTAAACCTAACCCCTATACCTCACCCAAACTCTAACCCCAATCCTAATTCTAACCATACCCCTTCATAAAACACTGACTCCTAACCGCTAACCCTAACACTAACCAAAAACCCTAATCACTAATCCCTAACCCTAACGCTTAACCTTTACCCTAACCGTTAACCCTCACCCTAAATCTTAACACTGACCCTAACCTTAACCTTTAACTCTAAGCCTAACCCTTAACCCTACAGTAAGGAAGACCCTTAATGCTAATGGGATCCCTTATCCCTAACCCTAACACTACAGCTAAAAATAACCCTAACCTTGGATCCTTAAACCTAACCCCTAACACTTACTTTAACCCCAAACCCTAACCCTAATCCTAAGCATTAAACCTAACCCTATCTCTTAACCCTAATGCTAGCCCTTACCCTAACGCCTAGATCTAACCTAAGTCTAACCTACCGCCTAATCCTAACCTTAAGCCCTAATGGTAACTCTTACCCTGAACCCTAAACCTACCCATAACCCTTAACACTAACCCTAGCCGTGAACCTAAACCCTGACCCTAACCATTACCCGCACCCAAGCATTTAACCCTGACCCTAACCCTAATCCTTAATGCTAACCCTAACACTAAACCCTAACCCTAAGCCCAACACTTATCCCTAATCCTATCCCTTAACCCTAACCCTAACCCTAATGCTAACCCCTAAACGTAACCCTAACCATGACCAGTAAACCTAACCGTAACCTGTAACACAAGCCATAGCACATAAGTCTAACCCTAAAACTAACCCTAACCCTAACCCTAACCCTAAACCCTAACTCTTAACATTAACACTAAGCGTTTACTCTCACGCTAACCTTTAATCCTAACCCTAATCCTAATCTTCAACCCTAAACCTAACACTTAACCCTAACCCTGTACCAAACCCTAACCCCTCATCTTAACCCTAACGGTAAACCTCGACCCTAAACCAAAGTGTAACCGTTAAACCTAAGAGTAACCTTTAACCCAAACCCTAATCCCTAACCCTAAGCCCTCACCCTAACACTAAACTTCATCCTTAACCCTAACCAGAATCCTAACCCTAAATCTAATTCTCAGACTTCTTGCTTTCTTAGAGTTTAGAAAGCCTGCAATCCTCCCATGCCATGCGTGAAAGGAGGCTCTACCACTGTGTCCTGCATGAAACCCACGGGCCCATACCCAGAGTATGATAGAGTTGGTCCCCGGGTACAATCCCAGCCCCCTAAACTCCCCCCGCCCGCCTAATGCAGACAGGGCCCGTGCGCTAAGCATAAACAATACCTTTAACAGATAACCCTAACCCTGAACATAACACCCAACCCTGTTCCTATTTCTCCCCTTAACACGTAAACCTCAAGGTGCGCCTAACTTTAACCTCTTATCCTAACGTTAATGCATAACCCATTTCCTGAGAACAACCCCTATCCCATAATTCTAACCCTATCTCCTAGTCATCACTGTGAGACCTAGTCCACAACCCTAATTCTAAACCGCTAACCCTAACCGTAACCCTACCTACAACCCTAACACTGACAGTAACCCTTACTTCTAACCCCAACGCTATGCCTAACAAAAACCCTAACCCTTGACCCTAACCCTTCACCCTAACCGCTAAGCCTTACCCTAACCCTTAACCCTAATCCTAATCCTAACCAATAAACCTAACCCTAGCTCTTAAAGCTAACCCTAAACCTTACCCTCACGACTAGACCTAACCCTGACACTAACCTAACACCTAACCCTAACCAGAAACCCTAAAGCTAACCCTGAACCCTATCCCTAACCCTAGCAGTAAACTTTAACCCTAAACCTAAGCCCAACCCGTAACCCTAATCCTATCCTTTTACCCTAAAACTAACCCCTAAACCTAACCCCTATACCTCACCCTAACTCTAACCCCAATCCTAATTCTAACCATACCCCTTCATAAAACACTGACTCCTAACCGCTAACCCTAACACTAAGCAAAAACCCTAATCACTAATCCCTAACCCTAACGCTTAACCTTTACCCTAACCATTAACCCTCACCCTAAATCTTAACACTGACCCTAACCTTAACCTTTAACTCTAAGCCTAACCCTTAACCCTACAGTAAGGAAGACCCTTAATGCTATTGGGATCCCTTATCCCTAACCCTAACACTACAGCTAAAAATAACCCTAACCTTGGATCCTTAAACCTAACCCCTAACACTTACTTTAACCCCAAACCCTAACCCTAATCCTAAGCATTAAACCTAACCCTATCTCTTAACCCTAACGCTAGCCCTTACCCTAACGCCTAGATCTAACCCTAAATCTAACCTACCGCCTAATCCTAACCTTAAGCCGTAATGCTAACACTAACCCTGAACCCTAAACCTACCCGTAACCCTTAACACTAAACCTATCCGTGAACCTTAACCCTGACCCTAACCATTACCGCACCCAAGCATTTAACCCTGATTCTAACCCTAATCCTTAATGATAAACCTAACACTAAACCCTAAACCTAAGCTCAACAGTTAACCCTAATCCTATCCCTTAACCCTAACCCTAACCCTAATGCTAACCCCTAAACCAAACCCTAACCGTGACCAGTAAACCGAACCCTAACCTCTAACACAAACCATAGCACATAACTCTAACCCTAAAACTAACCCTAACCCTAACCCTAACCCTAAACCCTAACTCTTAACCTTAACCCTAAGCGTTAACTCTCACGCTAACCTTTAATCCTAACCCTAATCCTAATCTTCAACCCTAAACCTAACACTTAACCCTAACCCTGTACCAAACTCTAACCCCTCATCTTAACCCTAACCGTAAACCTCAACCCTAAACCAAAGTGTAACCGTTAAACCTAAGAGTAACCTTTAACCCTAACCCTAATCCCTAACCCTAAGCCCTCTCCCTAACACTAAACTTCATCCTTAACCCTAACCATAATCCTAACCCTAAATCTAATTCTCAGACTTCTTGCTTTCTTAGAGTTTAGAAAGCCTGCAATCCTCCCATGCCATGCGTGAAAGGAGGATCTACCACTGTGTCCTGCATGAAACCCACGGGCCCATACCCAGAGTATGATAGAGTGGGTTCTCGGGTACCATCCCAGCCCCCTAAACTCCCCCCGCCCGCCTAATGCAGACAGGGCCCGTGCGCTAAGCTTAAACAATACCTTTAACAGATAACCCTAACCCTGAACATAACACCCAACCCTGTTCCTATTTCTCCCCTTAACACGTAAAGCTCACCGTGCGCCTAACTTTAACCTCTTATCCTAACGTTAATGCATAATCCGTTTCCTGAGAACAACCCCTATCCCATAATTCTAACCCTATCTCCTAGTCATCACTGTGACACCTAATCCCTAACCCTAATTCTAAACCGCTAACCCTAACCGTAACCCTACTTAAAACCCTAACACTGACAGTAACCCTTACTTCTAACCCCAACGCTATGCCTAACAAAAACCCTAACCCTTGACCCTAACCCTTCACCCTAACCCCTAAGCCTTACCCTAACCCTTAACCCTAATCCTAATCCTAACCATTAAACCTAACCCTAGCTCTTAAAGCTAACCCTAAACCTTACCCTCACGACTAGACCTAACCCTGACACTAACCTAACACCTAACCCTAACCAGAACCCCTAAAGCTAACCCTGAACCCTATCCCTAACCCCAGCACTAAACTTTAACCCTAAACCTAAGCCCAACCCGTAACCCTAATCCTATCCTTTTACCCTAAAACTAACCCCTAAACCTAACCCCTATACCTCACCCTAACTCTAACCCCAATCCTAATTCTAACCATACCCCTTCATAAAACACTAACTCCTAACCGCTAACCCTAACACTAACCAAAAACCCTAATCACTAATCCCTAACCCTAACGCTTAACCTTTACCCTAACCGTTAACCCTCACCCTAAATCTTAACACTGACCCTAACCTTAACCTTTAACTCTAAGCCAAACCTTAACCCTACAGTAAGGAAGACCCTTAATGCTAATGGGATCCCTTATCCCTAATCCTAACACTACAGCTAAAAATAACCCTAACCTTGGATCCTTAAACCTAACCCCTAACACTTACTTTATCCCCAAACCCTAACCCTAATCCTAAGCATTAAACCTAACCCTATCTCTTAACCCTAACGCTAGCCCTTACCCTAACGCCTAGATCTAACCCTAAATCTAACCTACCACCTAATCCTAACCTTAAGCCCTAATGCTACCACTAACCCTGAACCCTAAACCTACCCGTAACCCTTAACACTAACCCTATCCGTGAACCTTAAACCTGACCCTAACTATTACCCGCACCCAAGAATTTAACCCTGATTCTAACCCTAATTCTTAATGATAAATCTAACACTAAACCCTAACCCTAAGCCCAACACTTAACCCTAATCCTATCCCTTAACCCTAACCCTAACCCTAATGCTAACCCCTAAACGTAACCCTAACCGTGACCAGTAAACCTAACCCTAACCTCTAACACAAACCATAGCACATAACTCTAACCCTAAAACTAACCCTAACCCTAACCCTAACCCTATACCCTAACTCTTAACCTTAACCCTAAGCGTTAACTCTCACGCTAATCTTTAATCCTAACCCTAATCCTAATCTTCAACCCTAAACCTAACACTTAACCCTAACCCTGTACCAAACCCTAACCCCTCATCTTAACCCTAACTGTAAACCTCAACCCTAAACCAAAGTGTAACCGTTAAACCTAAGAGTAACCCTTAACCCTAACTCTAATCCCTAACCCTAAGCCTTCACCCTAACACTAAACTTCATCCTTAACCCTAACCAGAATCCTAACCCTAAATCTAATTCTCAGACTTCTTGCTTTCTTAGAGTTTAGAAAGCCTGCAATCCTCCCATGCCATGCGTGAAAAGAGGCTCTACCACTGTGTCGTGCATGAAACCCACGGGCCCATACCCAGAGTATGATAGAGTGGGTTCCCGGGTACAATCCCAGCCCCCGAAACTCCCCCCGCCCGCCTAATGCAGACAGGGCCCGTGCGCTAAGCATAAAAAATACCTTTAACAGATAACCCTAACCCTGAACATAACACCCAACCCTGTTCCTATTTCTCCCCTTAACACGTAAACCTCACCGTGCGCCTAACTTTAACCTCTTATCCTAACGTTAATGCATAACCCATTTCCTGAGAACAACCCCTATCCCATAATTCTAACCCTATCTCCTAGACATCACTGTGACACCTAATCCCTAACCCTAATTCTAAACCGCTAACCCTAACCGTAACCCTACCTACAACCCTAACACTGACAGTAACCCTTACTTCTAACCCCAACGCTATCCCTAACAAAAACCCTAACCCTTGACCCTAACCCTTCAACCTAACCCCTAAGCCTTACCCTAACCCTTAACCCTAATCCTAATCCTAACCATTAAACCTAACCCTAGCTCTTAAAGCTAACCCTAAACCTTACCCTCACGACTAGACCTAACCCTGACACTAACCTAACACCTAACCCTAACCAGAAACCCTAAAGCTAACCCTGACCCTATCCCTAACCCTAGCAGTAAACTTTAACCCTAAACCTAAGTCCAACCCGTAACCCTAATCCTATCCTTTTACCTTAAAACTAACCCCTAATCCTAACCCCTATACCTCACCCTAACTCTAACCCCAATCCTAATTCTAACCATACCCCTTAATAAAACACTAACTCCTAACCGCTAACCCTAACACTAACCAAAAACCCTAATCACTAATCCCTAACCCTAACGCTTAACCTTTACCCTAACCGTTAACCCTCACCCTAAATCTTAACACTGACCCTAACCTTAACCTTTAACTCTAAGCCTAACCCTTAACCCTACAGTAAGGAAGACCCTTAATGCTAATGGGATCCCTTATCCCTAACCCTAACACTACAGCTAAAAATAACCCTAACCTTGGATCCTTAAACCTAACCCCTAACACTTACTTTAACCCCAAACCCTAACCCTAATCCTAAGCATTAAACCTAACCCTATCTCTTAACCCTAACGCTAGCCCTTACCCTAACGCCTAGATCTAACCCTAAATCTAACCTACCACCTAATCCTAACCTTAAGCCCTAATGCTAACACTAACCCTGAAACCTAAACCTACCCGTAACCCTTAACACTAACATTATCCGTGAACCTTAACCCAGACCCTAACCATTACCCGCACCCAAGCATTTAACCCTGATTCTAACCCTAATCCTTAATGATAAACCTAACACTAAACCCTAAACCTAAGCTCAACAGTTAACCCTAATCCTATCCCTTAACCCTAACCCTAACCCTAATGCTAACCCCTAAACCTAACCCTAACCGTGACCAGTAAACCTAAACCTAACATTTAACACAAACCATAGCACATAACTCTAACCCTAAAACTAACCCTAACCCTAACCCTAACCCTAAACCCTAACTCTTAACCCTAACCCTAAGCGTTAACTCTCACGCTAACCTTTAATCCTAACCCTAATCCTAATCTTCAACCCTAAACCTAACACTTAACCCTAACCCTGTACCAAACTCTAACCCCTCATCTTAACCCTAACCGTAAACCTCAACCCTAAACCAAAGTGTAACCGTTAAACCTAAGAGTAACCTTTAACCCTAACCCTAATCCCTAACCCTAAGCCCTCACCCTAACACTAAACTTCATCCTTAACCCTAACCATAATCCTAACCCTAAATCTAATTCTCAGACTTCTTGCTTTCTTAGAGTTTAGAAAGCCTGCAATCCTCCCATGCCATGCGTGAAAGGAGGCTCCACCACTGTGTCGTGCATGAAACCCACGGGCCCATACCCAGAGTATGATAGAGTGGGTTCCCGGGTACAATCCCAGCCCCCTAAACTCCCCCCGCCCGCCTAATGCAGACAGGGCCCGTGCGCTAAGCATAAACAATACCTTTAACAGATAACCCTAACCCTGAACATAACACCCAACCCTGTTCCTATTTCTCCCCTTAACACGTAAACCTCACCGTGCGCCTAACTTTAACCTCTTATCCTAACGTTAATGCATAACACATTTCCTGAGTACAACCCCTATCCCATAATTCTAACCCTATCTCCTAGTCATCACTGTGACACCTAATCCCTAACCCTAATTCTAAACCGCTAACCCTAACCGTAACCCTACCTACAACCCTAACACTGACAGTAACCCTTACTTCTAACCCCAACGCTATGCCTAACAAAAACCCTAACCCTTGACCCTAACCCTTCACCCTAACCCCTAAGCCTTACCCTAACCCTTAACCCTAATCCTAATCCTAACCATTAAACCTAACCCTAGCTCTTAAAGCTAACCCTAAACCTTACCCTCACGACTAGACCTAACCCTGACACTAACCTAACACCTAACCCTAACCAGAACCCCTAAAGCTAACCCTGAACCCTATCCCTAACCCTAGCAGTAAACTTTAACCCTAAACATAAGCCCAACCCGTAACCCTAATCCTATCCTTTTACCCTAAAACTAACCCCTAAACCTAACCCCTATACCTCACCCTAACTCTAACCCCAATCCTAATTCTAACCATACCCCTTCATAAAACACTACCTCCTAACCGCTAACCCTAACACTAACCAAAAACCCTAATCACTAATCTCTAACCCTAACGCTTAACCTTTACCCTAACCGTTAACCCTCACCCTAAATCTTAACACTGACCCTAACCTGAACCTTTAACTCTAAGCCTAACCCTTAACCCTACAGTAAGGAAGACCCTTAATGCTAATGGGATCCCTTATCCCTAACCATAACACTACAGCTAAAAATAACGCTAACCTTGGATCCTTAAACCTAACCCCTAACTCTTACTTTAACCCCAAACCCTAACCCTAATCCTAAGCATTAAACCTAACCCTATCTCTTAACCCTAACGCTAGCCCTTACCCTAACGCCTAGATCTAACCCTAAATCTAACCTACCGCCTAATCCTAACCTTAAGCCCTAATGCTAACACTAACCCTGAACTCTAAACCGACCCGTAACCCATAACACTAACCCTATCCGTGAACCTAAACCCTGACCCTAACCATTACTCGCACCCAAGCATTTAACCCTGACCCTAACCCTAATCCTTAATGCCAACCTTAACACTAAACCCTCACCCTAAGCCCAACACTTAACCCTAATCGTATCCCCTAACCCTAACCCTAACCCTAATGCTAACCCCTAAACGTAACCCTAACCGTGACCAGTAAACCTAACCCTAACCTCTAACACAAACCATAGCACATAACTCTAACCCTAAAACTAACCCTAACACTAAACCTAACCCTAAACCCTAACTCTTAACCTTAACGCTAAGCGTTAACTCTCACGCTAACCTTTAATCCTAACCCTAATCCTAATCTTCAACCCTAAACCTAACACTTAACCCTAACCCTGTACCAAACCCTAACCCCTCATCTTAACCCTAACCGTACACCTCAACCCTAAACCAAAGTGTAAACGTTAAACCTAAGAGTAACCTTTAACCCTAACCCTAATCCCTAACCCTAAGCCCTCACCCTAACACTAAACTTCATCCTTAACCCTAACCAGAATCCTAACCCTAAATCTAATTCTCAGACTTCTTGCTTTCTTAGAGTTTAGAAAGCCTGCAATCCTCCCATGCCATGCGTGAAAGGAGGCTCTACCACTGTGTCCTGCATGAAACCCACGGGCCCATACCCAGAGTATGATAGAGTGGGTTCCTGGGTACAATCCCAGCCCCCTAAACTCCCCCCGCCCGCCTAATGCAGACAGGGCCCGTGCGCTAAGCATAAACAATACCTTTAACAGATAACCCTAACCCTGAACATAACACCCAACCCTGTTCCTATTTCTCCCCTTAACACGTAAACCTCACGGTTCGCCTAAATTTAACCTCTTATCCTAACGTTAATGCATAACCCATTTCCTGAGAACAACCCCTATCCCATAATTCTAACCCTATCTCCTAGTCATCACTGTGACACCTAATCCCTAACCCTAATTCTAAACCGCTAACCCTAACCGTAACCCTACCTACAACCCTAACACTGACAGTAACCCTTACTTCTAACACCAACGCTATGCCTAACAAAAACCCTACCCCTTGACCCTAACCCTTCAACCTAACCCCTAAGCCTTACCCTAACCCTTAACCCTAATCCTAATCCTAAACATTAAACCTAACCCTAGCTCTTAAAGCTAACCCTAAACCTTACCCTCACGACTAGACCTAACCCTGACACTAACCTAACACCTAACCCTAACCAGAAACCCTAAAGCTAACCCTGACCCTATCCCTAACCCTAGCAGTAAACTTTAACCCTAAACCTAAGTCCAACCCGTAACCCTAATCCTATCCTTTTACCTTAAAACTAACCCCTAATCCTAACCCCTATACCTCACCCTAACTCTAACCCCAATCCTAATTCTAACCATACCCCTTCATAAAACACTAACTCCTAACCGCTAACCCTAACACTAACCAAAAACCCTAATCACTAATCCCTAACCCTAACGCTTAACCTTTACCCTAACCGTTAACCCTCACCCTAAATCTTAACACTGACCCTAACCTTAACCTTTAACTCTAAGCCTAACCCTTAACCCTACAGTAAGGAAGACCCTTAATGCTAATGGGATCCCTTATCCCTAACCATAACACTACAGCTAAAAATAACCCTAACCTTGGATCCTTAAACCTAACCCCTAACTCTTACTTTAACCCCAAACCCTAACCCTAATCCTAAGCATTAAACCTAACCCTATCTCTTAACCCTAACGCTAGCCCTTACCCTAACGCCTAGATCTAACCCTAAATCTAACCTACCGCCTAATCCTAACCTTAAGCCCTAATGCTAACACTAACCCTGAACTCTAAACCTACACGTAACCCATAACACTAACCCTATCCGTGAACCTAAACCCTGACCCTAACCATTACTCGCACCCAAGCATTTAACCCTGACCCTAACCCTAATCCTTAATGCCAAACTTAACACTAAACCCTAACCCTAAGCCCAACACTTAACCCTAATCGTATCCCCTAACCCTAACCCTAACCCTAATGCTAACCCCTAAACGTAACCCTAACCGTGACCAGTAAACCTAACCCTAACCTCTAACACAAACCATAGCACATAACTCTAACCCTAAAACTAACCCTAACACTAAACCTAACCCTAAACCCTAACTCTTAACCTTAACGCTAAGCGTTAACTCTCACGCTAACCTTTAATCCTAACCCTAATCCTAATCTTCAACCCTAAACCTAACACTTAACCCTAACCCTGTACCAAACCTTAACCCCTCATCTTAACCCTAACCGTAAACCTCAACCCTAAACCAAAGTGTAAACGTTAAACCTAAGAGTAACCTTTAACCCTAACCCTAATCCCTAACCCTAAGCCCTCACCCTAACACTAAACTTCATCCTTAACCCTAACCAGAATCCTAACCCTAAATCTAATTCTCAGACTTCTTGCTTTCTTAGAGTTTAGAAAGCCTGCAATCCTCCCATGCCATGCGTGAAAGGAGGCTCTACCACTGTGTCCTGCATGAAACCCACGGGCCCATACCCAGAGTATGATAGAGTGGGTTCCTGGGTACTATCCCAGCCCCCTAAACTCCCCCCGCCCGCCTAATGCAGACAGGGCCCGTGCGCTAAGCATAAACAATACCTTTAACAGATAACCCTAACCCTGAACATAACACCCAACCCTGTTCCTATTTCTCCCCTTAACACGTAAACCTCACCGTGCGCCTAACTTTAACCTCTTATCCTAACGTTAATGCATAACCCATTTCCTGAGAACAACCCCTATCCCATAATTCTAACCCTATCTCCTAGTCATCACTGTGACACCTAATCCCTAACCCTAATTCTAAACCGCTAACCCTAACCGTAACCCTACCTACAACCCTAACACTGACAGTAACCCTTACTTCTAACCCCAACGCTATGCCTAACATAAACCCTACCCCTTGACCCTAACCCTTCAACCTAACCCCTAAGCCTTACCCTAACCCTTAACCCTAATCCTAATCCTAAACATTAAACCTAACCCTAGCTCTTAAAGCTAACCCTAAACCTTACCCTCACGACTAGACCTAACCCTGACACTAACCTAACACCTAACCCTAACCAGAAACCCTAAAGCTAACCCTGACACTATCCCTAACCCTAGCAGTAAACTTTAACCCTAAACCTAAGTCCAACCCGTAACCCTAATCCTATCCTTTTACCTTAAAACTAACCCCTAATCCTAACCCCTATACCTCACCCTAACTCTAACCCCAATCCTAATTCTAACCATACCCCTTCATAAAACACTAACTCCTAACCGCTAACCCTAACACTAACCAAAAACCCTAATCACTAATCCCTAACGCTAACGCTTAACCTTTACCCTAACCGTTAACCCTCACCCTAAATCTTAACACTGACCCTAACCTTAACCTTTAACTCTAAGCCTAACCCTTAACCCTACAGTAAGGAAGACCCTTAATGCTAATGGGATCCCTTATCCCTAACCCTAACACTACAGCTAAAAATAACCCTAACCTTGGATCCTTAAACCTAACCCCTAACACTTACTTTAACCCCAAACCCTAACCCTAATCCTAAGCATTAAACCTAACCCTATCTCTTAACCCTAACGCTAGCCCTTACCCTAACGCCTAGATCTAACCCTAAATCTAACCTACCGCCTAATCCTAACCTTAAGCCCTAATGCTAACACTACCCCTGAACCCTAAACCTACCTGTAACCCTTAACACTAACCCTATCCGTGAACCTTAACCCTGACCCTAACCATTACCCGCACCCAAGCATTTAACCCTGATTCTAACCCTAATCCTTAATGATAAACCTAACACTAAACCCTAAACCTGAGCTCAACAGTTAACCCTAATCCTATACCTTAACCCTAACCCTAACCCTAATGCTACCCCCTAAACCTAACCGTAACCGTGACCAGTAAACCTAACCCTAACCTCTAACACAAACCATAGCACATAACTCTAACCCTAAAACTAACCCTAACCCTAACCCTAACCCTAAACCCTAACTCTTAACCCTAACCCTAAGCGTTAACTCTCACGCTAACCTTTAATCCTAACCCTAATCCTAATCTTCAACCCTAAACCTAACACTTAACCCTAAACCTGTACCAAACCCTAACCTCTCATCTTAACCCTAACGGTAAACCTCGACCCTAAACCAAAGTGTAACCGTTAAACCTAAGAGTAACCTTTAACCCTAACCCTAATCCCTAACCCTAAGCCCTCACCCTAACACTAAACTTCATCCTTAACCCTAACCAGAATCCTAACCCTAAATCTAATTCTCAGACTTCTTGCTTTCTTAGAGTTTAGAATGCCTGCAATCCTCCCATGCCATGCGTGAAAGGAGGCTCTACCACTGTGTCCTGCATGAAACCCACGGGCCCATACCCAGAGTATGATAGCGTGGGTTCCCGGGTACAATCCCAGCCCCCTAAACTCCCCCCGCCCGCCTAATGCAGACAGGGCCCGTGCGCTAAGCATAAACAATACCTTTAACAGATAACCCTAACCCTGAACATAACACCCAACCCTGTTCCTATTTCTCCCCTTAAAACGTAAACCTCACCGTGCGCCTAACTTTAACCTCTTATCCTAACGTTAATGCATAACCCATTTCCTGAGAACAACCCCTATCCCATAATTCTAACCCTATCCTCTAGTCATCACTGTGACACATAATCCACAACCCTAATTCTAAACCGCTAACCCTAACTGTAACCCTACCTACAACCCTAACACTGACAGTAACCCTTACTTCTAACCCCAACGCTATGCCTAACAAAAACCCTAACCCTTGACCCTAACCCTTCACCCTAACCCCTAAGCCTTACCCTAACCCTTAACCCTAATCTTAATCCTAACCATTAAACCTAACCCTAGCTCTTAAAGCTAACCCTAAACCTTACCCTGACGACTAGGCCTAACCCTGACACTAACATAACACCTAACCCTAACCAGAACCCCTAAAGCTAACCCTGAAACCTATCGCTAACCCTAGGAGAAAATTTAACCCTAAACCTAAGCCCAACCCGTAACCCTAATCCTATCCTTTTACCCTAAAACTAACCCCTAAACCTAACCCCTATACCTCACCCTAACTCTAACCCCAATCCTAATTCTAACCATACCCCTTCATAAAACACTAACTCCTAACCGCTAACCCTAAAACTAACCAAAAACCCTAATCACTAATCCCTAACGCTAACGCTTAACCTTTACCCTAACCGTTAACCCTCACCCTAAATCTTAACACTGACCTTAACCTTAACCTTTAACTCTAAGCCTAACCCTTAACCCTACAGAAAGGAAGACCCTTAATGCTAATGGGATCCCTTATCCCTAACCCTAACACTACAGCTAAAAATAACCCTAACCTTGGATCCTTAAACCTAACCCCTAACACTTACTTTAACCCCAAACCCTAACCCTACTCCTAAGCATTAAACCTAACCCTATCTCTTAACCCTAACGCTAGCCCTTACCCTAACGCCTAGATCTAACCCTAAATCTAATCTACCGCCTAATCCTAACCTTAAGCCCTAATGTTAACACTAACCCTGAACCCTAAACCTACCCGTAACGCTTAACACTAACCCTATCCGTGAACCTTAACCCTGACCCTAACCATTACCCGCACCCAAGCATTTAACCCTGACCCTAACCCTAATCCTTAATGCTAACCCTAACACTAAACCCTAATCCTAAGCCCAACATTTAACACTAATCCTATCCCTTTACCCTAACCCTAACCCTAAAACTAATGCTACCCCCTAAACGTAACCCTAACCGTGACCTGTAAACCTAACCCTAACCTCTAACACAAACCATAGCACTTAACTCTAACGCTAAAACTAACCCTAACCCTAGCCCTAAACCCTAAGTCTTAACCTTAACCCTAAGCGTTAACTCTCACGCTCACCTTTAATCCTAACCCTAATCCTAATCTTCAACCCTAAACCTAACACTTAACCCTAACCCTGTACCACACCCTAACCCCTCATCTTAACCCTAACCGTAAACCTCAACCCTAAACCAAAGTGTAACCGTTAAACCTAAGAGTAACCTTTAACCCTAACCCTAATCCCTAACCCTAAGCCCTCACCCTAACACTAAACTTCATCCTTAACCCTAACCAGAATCCTAACCCTAAATCTAATTCTCAGACTTCTTGCTTTCTTAGAGTTTAGAAAGCCTGCAATCCTCCCATGCCATGCGTGAAAGGAGGCTCTACCACTGTGTCCTGCATGAAACCCACGGGCCCATACCCAGAGTATGATAGAGTGGGTTCCCGGGTACAATCCCAGCCCCCTAAACTCACTGCCCGCCTAATGCAGACAGGGCCCGTGCGCTAAGCATAAACAATACCTTTAACAGATAACCCTAACCCTGAACATAACACCCAACCTTGTTCCTATTTCTCCCCTTAACACGTAAACCTCACCGTGCGCCTAACTTTAACCTCTTATCCTAACGTTAATGCATAATCCATTTCCTGAGAACAACCCCTATCCCATAATTCTAACCCTATCTCCTAGTCATCACTGTGACACCTAATCCCTAACCCTAATTCTAAACCGCTAACCCTAACCGTAACCCTACCTACAACACTAACACTGACAGTAAACCTTACTTCTAACCCCAACGCTATGCCTAACAAAAACCCTAACCCTTGACCCTAACCCTTCACCCTAACCCCTAAGCCTTACCCTAACCCTTAACCCTAATCCTAATCCTAACCATTAAACCTAACCCTAGCTCTTAAAGCTAACCCTAAACCTTACCCTCACGACTAGACCTAACCCTCACAATAACCTAACACCTAACCCTAACCAGAACCCCTAAAGCTAACCCTGAACCCTATCCCTAACCCTAGCAGTAAACTTTAACCCTAAACCTAAGCCCAATCCGTAACCCTAATCCTATCCTTTTACCCTAAAACTAACCCCTAAACCTAACCCCTATAACTCACCCTAACTCTAACCCAATCCTAATTCTAACCATACGCCTTCATAAAACACTAACTCCTAACCGCTAACCCTAACTCTAACCAAAAACCCTTATCACTAATCCCTAACCCTAATGCTTAACCTTTACCCTAACCGTTAACCCTCACCCTAAATCTTAACCCTGACCCTAACCTTAACCTTTAACTCTAAGCCTAACCCTTAACCCTACAGTAAGGAAGACCCTTAATGCTAATGGGATCCCTTATCCCTAACCCTAACACTACAGCTAAAAATAACCCTAACCTTGGATCCTTAAACCTAACCCCTAACACTTACTTTAACCCCAAACCCTAACCCTAATCCTAAGCATTAAACCTAACCCTATCTCTTAGCCCTAACGCTAGCCCTTACCCTAACGCCTAGATCTAACCCTAAATCTAACCTACCGCCTAATCCTAACCTTAAGCCCTAGTGCTAACTCTAACCCTGAACCCTAAACCTACCCGTAACCCTTAACACTAACCCTATCCGTGAACCTTAACCCTGACCCTAACCATTACCCGCACCCAAGCATTTAACCCTGACCCTAACCCTAATCCTTAATGCTAACCCTAACACTAAACCCTAACCCTAAGCCCAACACTTAACCCTAATCCTATCCCTTAACCCTAACCCTAACCCTAATGCTAACCCCTAAACGTAACCCTAACCGTGACCAGTAAACCTAACCCTAACCTCTAACACAAACCATAGCACATAACTCTAACCCTAAAACTAACCCTAAACCTAACCCTAAACCCTAACTCTTAACCTTAACCCTAAGCGTTAACTCTCACGCTAACCTTTAATCCTAACCCTAATCCTAATCTTCAACCCTAAACCTATCACTTAACCCTAACCCTGTACCAAACCCTAACCCCTCATCTTAACCCTAACCGTAAACCTCAACCCTAAACCAAAGTGTAACCGTTAAACCTAAGAGTAACCTTTAACCCTAACCCTAATCCCTAACCCTAAGCCCTCACCCTAACACTAAACTTCATCCTTTACCCTAACCATAATCCTAACCCTAAATCTAATTCTCAGACTTCTTGCTTTCTTAGAGTTTAGAAAGCCTGCAATCCTCCCATGCCATGTGTGAAAGGAGGCTCCACCACTGCGTCCTGCATGAAACCCACGGCCCATACCCAGAATATGATAGAGTGGGTTCCCGGGTACAATCCCAGCCCCCTAAACTCCCCCCGCCCGCCTAATGCAGACAGGGCCCGTGCGCTAAGCATAAACAATACCTTTAACAGATAACCCTAACCCTGAACATAACACCCAACCCTGTTCCTATTTCTCCCCTTAACACGTAAACCTCACCGTGCGCCTAACTTTAACCTCTTATCCTAACGTTAATGCATAACCCATTTCCTGAGAACAACCCCTATCCCATAATTCTAACCCTATCTCCTAGTCATCACTGTGACACCTAATCCCTAACCCTAATTCTAAACCGCTAAACCTAACCGTAACCCTACCTACATCCCTAACACTGACAGTAAACCTTACTTCTAACCCAAACGCTATGCCTAACAAAAACCCCAACCCTTGACCCTAACCCTTCACCCTAACCCCTAAGCCTTACCCTAACCCTTAACCCTAATCCTAATCCTAACCATTAAACCTAACCCTAGCTCTTAAAGCTAACCCTAAACCTTACCCTCACGACTAGACCTAACCCTGACACTAACCTATAACCTAACCCTAACCAGAACCCCTAAAGCTAATCCTGAACCCTATCCCTAACCCTAGCAGTAAACTTTAACCCTAAACCTAAGCCCAACCCGTAACCCTAATCCTATCCTTTTACCCTAAAACTAACCCCTAAACCTAACCCCTATACCTCACCCTAACTCTAACCCCAATCCTAATTCTAACCATACCCCTTCATAAAACACTAACTCCTAACCGCTAACCCTAAC
Organism: Eulemur rufifrons; assembly: GCF_041146395.1. Classification (NCBI taxonomy): domain Eukaryota; kingdom Metazoa; phylum Chordata; class Mammalia; order Primates; family Lemuridae; genus Eulemur; species Eulemur rufifrons. The sequence goes on from NW_027182842.1 coordinate 402,084, forward strand.
ACTAACCAAAAACCCTAATCACTAATCCCTAACCCTAACGCTTAACCTTTACCCTGACCGTTAACCCTCACCCTAAATCTTAACACTGGCCCTAACCTTAACCTTTAACTCTAAGCCTAACCCTTAACCCTACAGTAAGGAAGACCCTTAATGCTAATGGGATCCCTTATCCCTAACCCTAACACTACAGCTAAAAATAACCCTCACCTTGGATCCTTAAACCTAACCCCTAACACTTACTTTAACCCCAAACCCTAACCCTAATCCTAAGCGTTAAACCTAACCCTATCTCTTAACCCTAACGCTAGCCCTTACCCTAACGCCTAGATCTAACCCTAAATCTAACCTACCGCCTAATCCTAACCTTAAGCCCTAATGCTAACACTAACCCTGAACCCTAAACCTACCTGTAACCCTTAACACTAACCCTATCCGTGAACCTAAACCCTGACCCTAACCATTACCCGCACCCAAGCATTTAACCCTGACCCTAACCCTAATCCTTAATGCTAACCCTAACACTAAATCCTAACCCTAAGCCCAACACTTACCCCTAACCGTATCCCATAACCCTAACCCTAAAACTAATGCTACCCCCTAAACGTAACCCTAACCGTGACCAGTAAACCTAACCCTAACCTCTAACACAAACCATAGCACTTAACTCTAACCCTAAACTAACCCTAACCCTAACCCTAAACCCTAACTCTTAACCTTAACCCTAAGCGTTAACTCTCACGCTAACCTTTAATCCTAACCCTAATCCTAATCTTCAACCCTAAACCTAACACTTAACCCTAACCCTGTACCAAACCTTAACCCCTCATCTTAACCCTACCCGTAAACCTCAACCCTAAACCAAAGTGTAACCGTTAAACCTAAGAGTAACCTTTAACCCTAACCCTAATCCCTAACCCTAAGCCCTCACCCTAACACTAAACTTCATCCTTAACCCTAACCAGAATCCTAACCCTAAATCTAATTCTCAGACTTCTTGCTTTCTTAGAGTTTAGAAAGCCTGCAATCCTCCCATGCCATGCGTGAAAGGAGGCTCTAGCACTGTGTCCTGCATGAAACCCACGGGCCCAAACCCAGAGTATGATAGAGTGGGTTCCCGGGTACAATCCCAGCCCCCTAAACTCCCCCCGCCCGCCTAATGCAGACAGGGCCCGTGCGCTAAGCATAAACAATACCTTTAACAGATAACCCTAACCCTGAACATAACACCCAACCCTGTTCCTATTTCTCCCCTTAACACGTAAACCTCACCGTGCGCCTAACTTTAACCTCTTATCCTAACGTTAATGCATAGCCCATTTCCTGAGAACAACCCCTATCCCATAATTCTAACCCTATCTCCTAGTCATCACTGTGACACCTAATCCCTAACCCTAATTCTAAACCGCTAACCCTAACCGTAACCCTACCTACAACCCTAACACTGACAGTAACCCTTACTTCTAACCCCAACGCTATGCCTAACATAAGCCCTAACCCTTGACCCTAACCCTTCACCCTAACCCCTAAGCCTTACCCTAACCCTTAACCCTAATCCTAATCCTAACCATTAAACATAACCCTAGCTCTTAAAGCTCACCCTAAACTTTACCCTCAAGACTAGACCTAACCCTGACACTAACCTAACACCTAACCCTAACCAGAACCCCTAAAGCTAACCCTGAACCCTATCCCTAACCCTAGCAGTAAACTTTAACCCTAAACCTAAGCCCAACCCGTAACCCTAATCCTATCCTTTTACCCTAAATCTAACCCCTAAACCTAACCCCTATACCTCACCCTAACTCTAACCCCAATCCTAATTCTAAACATACCCCTTCATAAAACGCTAACTCCTAACTGCTAACCCTAACACTAACCAAGTCCTTAATCACTAATGCCTAACCCTAACGCTTAACCTTTACCCTAACCGTTAACCCTCACCCTAAATCTTAACACTGACCCTAACCTTAACCTTTAACTCTAAGACTAAACCTTAACCCTACAGTAAGGAAGACCCTTAATGCTAATGGGTACCCTTATCTCTAACCCTAACACTACAGCTAAAAATAACCCTAACCTTGGATCCTTAAACCTAACCCCTAACACTTACTTTAACCCCAAACCCTAACCCTAATCCTAAGGATTAAACCTAACCCTATCTCTTAACCCTAACGCTAGCCCTTACCCTTACGCCTAGATCTAACCCTAAATCTAACCTACCGCCTAATCCTAACCTTAAGCCCTAATGTTAACACTAACCCTGAACCCTAAACCTACCCGTAACCCTTAACACTAACCCTATCCGTGAACCTAAACCCTGACCCTAACCATTACCCGCACCCAAACATTTAACCCTGACCCTAACCCTAATCCTTAATGCTAACCCTAACACTAAACCCTAACCCTAAGCCCAACACTTATCTCTAATCCTATCCATTAAACCTAACCCTAACCCTAATGCTACCCCCTAAACGTAACCATAACCGTGACCAGTAAACCTAACCCTAACCTCTAACACAAACCATAGCACATAACTCTAACCCTAAAACTAACCCTAACCCTAACCTTAACCTAAACCCTAACTCTTAACCTTAACCCTAAGCGTTAACACTCACGCTAACCTTTAATCCTAACCCTAATCCTAATCTTCAACCCTAAACCTAACTCTTAACCCTAACCCTGTACCAAACCCTAACCCCTCATCTTAACCCTAACCCTAAACCTCAACCCTAAACCAAAGTGTAACCGTTAAACCTAAGAGTAACCTTTAACCCTAACCCTAATCCCTAACCCTAAGCCCTCACCCTAACACTAAACTTCATCCTTAACCCTAACCAGAATCCTAACCCTAAATCTAATTCTCAGACTTCTTGCTTCCTTAGAGTTTAGAAAGCCTGCAATCCTCCCATGCCACGCGAGAAAGTAGGCTCTACCACTGTGCCCTGCATGAAACCCACGGGCCCATACCCAGAGTATGATAGAGGGGGTCCCCGGGTACAATCCCAGACCCCTAAACTCCCCCCGCCCGCCTAATGCAGACAGGGCCCGTGCGCTAAGCATAAACAATACCTTTAACAGATAACCCTAACCCTGAACATAACACCCAACCCTGTTCCTATTTCTCCCCTTAACACGTAAACCTCACCGTGCGCCTAACTTTAACCTCTTATCCTAACGTTAATTCATAACCCATTTCCTGAGAACAACCCCTATCCCTTAATTGTAACCCTATCTCCTAGTCATCACTGTGACACGTAATCCCTAACTCTAATTCTAAACCGCTAACCCTAACCGTAACCCTACCTACAACCCTAACACTGACAGTAACCCTTATATTTCTAACCCCAACACTATGCCTAACAAAAACCCTAACCCTTGACCCTAACCCTTCACCCTAACCCCTAAGCCTTACCCTAACCCTTAACCCTAATCCTAATCCTAACCATTAAACCTAACCACAGCTCTTAAGCTAACCCTAAACCTTACCCTCACGACTAGACCTAACCCTGACACTAACCTAACACCTAACCCTAACAAGAACCCCTAAAGCTAACCCTGAGCCCTATCCCTAACCCTAGCAGTAAACTTTAACCCTAAACATAAGCCCAACCCGTAACACTAATCCTATCCTTTTACCCTAAAACTAACCCCTAAACCTAACCCCTATACCTCACCCTAACTCTAACCCCAATCCTAATTCTAACCATACCCCTTCATAAAACACTAACTCCTAACCGCTAACCCTAACACTAACCAAAAACCCTAATCACTAATCCCTAAACCTAACGCTTATCCTTTACCCTAACCGTTAACTCTCACCCTAAATCTTAACACTGATCCTAACCTTAACCTTTAACTCTAAGCCTAACCCTTAACCCTACAGTAAGGAAGACCCTTAATGCTAATGGGATCCCTTATCCCTAACCCTAACACTACAGCTAAAAATAACCCTAACCTTGGATCCTTAAACCTAACCCCTAACACTTATTTTAACTCCAAACCCTAACCCTAATCCTAAGCATTAAACCTAACCCTATCTCTTAACCCTAACGCTAGCCCTTACCCTAACGCCTCGATCTAACCCTAAATCTAACCTACCGCTTAATCCTATCCTTAAGCACTAATGCTAACACTAACCCTGAACCCTAAAGCTACCCGTAACCCTTAACAATAACCCTGTCCGTGAACTTTAACCCTGACCCTAACCATTACGCGCACCCAGGCATTTAACCCTGACCCTAACCCTAATCCTTAATGCTAACCCTAACACTAAACCCTAACCCTAAGCCCAACACTTATCCCTAATCGTATCCCTTAACCCTAACTCTAACCCTAATGCTAACCCCTAAACCTAACCCTAACCGTGACCAGTAAACCTAACCCTAACCTCTAACACAAACCATAGCACATAACTCTAACCCTAAAACTAACCCTAACCCTAACCCTAACCCTAACCCTAATCCCTAACCCTAACACTACAGCTAAAAATAACCCTAACCTTGGATCCTTAAACCTAACCCCTAACACTTACTTTAACCCCAAACCCTAACCCTAATCCTAAGCATTAAACCTACACCTATCTCTTAACCCTAACGCTAGCCCTTACCCTAACGCCTAGATCTAACCCTAAATCTAACCTACCGCCTGATCCTAACCTTAAGCCCTAATGCTAACTCTTACCCTGAACCCTAAACCTACCCGTAACCCTTAACACTAACCCTATCCGTGAACCTTCACCCTGACCCTAACCATTACCCGCACCCAAGCATTTAACCCTGACCCTAACCCTAATCCTTAATGCTAACCCTAACACTAAACTCTAACCCTAAGCCCAACACTTATCCCTAATCCTATCCCTTAACCCTAACCCTAACCCTAATGCTAACCCCTAAACGTAACCATAACCGTGACCAGTAAAGCTAACCGTAACTTGTAACACAAGCCATAGCACATAAGTCTAACCCTAAAACTAACCCTAAGCATAACCCTAACCCTAAACCCTAACTCTTAACCTTAACACTAAGCGTTAACTCTCACGCTAACCTTTAATCCTAACCCTAATCCTAATCTTCAACCCTAAACCTAACACTTAACCCTAACCCTGTACCAAACCCTAACCTCTCATCTTAACCCTAACGGTAAACCTCGACCCTAAACCAAAGTGTAACCGTTAAACCTAAGAGTAACCTTTAACCCTAACCCTAATCCCTAACCCTAAGCCCTCACCCTAACACTAAACTTCATCCTTAACCCTAACCAGAATCCTAACCCTAAATCTAATTCTCAGACTTCTTGCTTTCTTAGAGTTTAGAAAGCCTGCAATCCTCCCATGCCATGCGTGAAAGGAGGCTCTACCACTGTGTCCTGCATGAAACCCACGGGCCCATACCCAGAGTATGATAGAGTGGGTTCCCAGGTACAATCCCAGCCCCCTAAACTCCCCCCGCCCGCCTAATGCAGACAGGGCCTGTGCGCTAAGCATAAACAATACCTTTAACAGATAACCCTAACCCTGAACATAACACTCAACCCTGTTCCTATTTCTCCGGTTAACACGTAAACCTCACCGTGCGCCTAACTTTAACCTCTTATCCTAACGTTAATGCATAACCCATTTCCTGAGAACAACCCCTATCCCATAATTCTAACCCTATCTCCTAGTCATCACTGTGACACCTAATCCCTAACCCTAATTCTAAACCGCTAACCCTAACCGTAACCCTACCTACAACCCTAACACTGACAGTAACCCTTACTTCTAACCCCAACGCTATGCCTAACAAAAACCCTAACCCTTGACCCTAACCCTTCACCCTAACCCCTAAGCCTTACCCTAACCCTTAACCCTAATCCTAATCCTAACCATTAAACCTAACCCTAGCTCTTAAAGCTAACCCTAAACCTTACCCTCACGACTAGACCTAACCCTGACACTAACCTAACACCTAACCCTAAGCAGAACCCCTAAAGCTAAGCCTGAACCCTATCCCTAACTCTAGCAGTAAACTTTAACCCTAACCCTAAGCCCAACCCGTAACCCTAATCCTATCCTTTTTCCCTAAAACTAACCCCTAAACCTAACCCCTATACCTCACCCTAACTCTAACCCCAATCCTAATTCTAACCATACCCCTTCATAAAACACGAACTCCTAACCGCTAACCCTAACACTAACCAAAAACCCTAATCACTAATCCCTAACCCTAACGCTTAACCTTTACCCTGACCGTTAACCCTCACCCTAAATCTTAACACTGACCCTAACCTTAACCTTTAACTCTAAGCCTAACCCTTAACCCTACAGTAAGGAAGACCCTTAATGCTAATGGGATCCCTTATCCCTAACCTTCACACTACAGCTAAAAATAACCCTAACCTTGGATCCTTAAACCTAACCCCTAACACTTACTTTATCCCCAAACCCTAACCCTAATTCTAAGCATTAAACCTAACCCTATCTCTTAACCCTAACGCTAGCCCTTACCCTAACGCCTACATCTAACCCTAAATCTAACCTACCGCCTAATCCTAACCTTAAGCCCTAATGCTAACACTAACCCTGAACCCTAAACCTACCCGTAACCCTTAACACTAACCCTATCTGTGAACCTTAACCCTGACCCTAACCATTACCCGAACCCAAGCATTTAACCCTGATTCTAACCCTAATCCTTAATGATAAACCTAACACTAAACCCTAACCCTAAGCCCAACACTTAACCCTAATCCTATCCCTTAACCCTAACCCTAACCCTAATGCTACCCCCTAAACGTTACCCTAACCGTGACCAGTAAACCTAACCCTAACCTCTAACACAAACCATAGCACATAACTCTAACCCTAACACTAAACCCTAACTCTTAACCTTAACACTAAGCGTTAACTCTCACGCTAACCTTTAATCCTAACCCTAATCCTAATCTTCAACCCTAAACCTAACACTTAACCCTAACCCTGTACCAATCCCTAACCCCTCATCTTAACCCTAACTGTAAACCTCAACCCTAAACCAAAGTGTAACCCTTAAACATAAGAGTAACCTTTAACCCTAACACTAATCCCTAACCCTAAACCCTCACCCTAACACTAAACTTCATCCTTAATCCTAACCAGAATCCTAACCCTAAATCTAATTCTCAGACTTCTTGCTTTCTTAGAGTTTAGAACGCCTGCAATCCTCCCATGCCATGCGTGAAAGGAGGCTCTACCACTGTGTCCTGCATGAAACCCACGGGCCCATACCCAGAGTATGATAGAGTGGGTTCCCGGGTACAATCCCAGCCCCCTAAACTCCCCCCGCCCGCTCAATGCAGACAGGGCCCGTGCGCTAAGCGTAAACAATACCTTTAACAGAAAACCCTAACCCTGAACATAACACCCAACCCTGTTCCTATTTCTCCCCTTAACACGTAAACCTCACCGTGCGCCTAACTTTAACCTCTTATCCTAACGTTAATGCATAACCCATTTCCTGAGAACAACCCCTATCCCATAATTCTAACCCTATCTCCTAGTCATCACTGTTACACCTAATCCCTAACCCTAATTCTAAACCGCTAACCCTAACCGTAACCCTACCTACAACCCTAACACTGACAGTAACCCTTACTTCTAACCCCAACGCTATGCCTAACAAAAACCCTAACCCTTGACCCTAACCCTTCACCCTAACCCCTAAGCCTTACCCTAACCCTTAACCCTAATCCTAATCCTAACCATTAAACATAACCCTAGCTCTTAAAGCTAACCCTAACCTTACCTTCACGACTAGACCTAACCCTGACACTAACCTAACACTTAACCCTAACCAGAACCCCTAAAGCTAACCCTGAACCCTATCCCTAACCCTAGCAGTAAACTTTAACCCTAAAGCTAAGCCCAACCCGTAACCCTAATCCTATCCTTTTACCCTAAAACTAACCCCTAAACCTAACCCCTATACCTCACCCTAACTCTACCCCAATGCTAATTCTAACCATACCCATTCATAAAACACTAACTCCTAACCGCAAACCCTAACACTAACCAAAATCCCTAATCACTAATCCCTAACCCTAACGCTTAACCTTTACCCTAACCGTTAACCCTCACCCTAAATCTTAACGCTGACCCTAACCTTAACCTTTAACTCTAAGCCTAACCCTTAACCCTACAGTAAGGAAGACCCTTAATGCTAATGGGATCCCTTATCCCTAACCCTAACACTACAGCTAAAAATAACCCTAACCTTGGATCCTTAAACCTAACCCCTAACACTTATTTTAACTCCAAACCCTAACCCTAATCCTAAGCATTAAACCTAACCCTATCTCTTAACCCTAACGCTAGCCCTTACCCTAACGCCTCGATCTAACCCTAAATCTAACCTACCACCTAATCTTAACCTTAAGCCCTAATGCTAACTCTAACCCTGAACCCTAAACCTACCCGTAACCCTTAACACTAACCCTATCCGTGAACCTTAACCCTGACCCTAACCATTACCCGCACCCAATCATTTAACCCTGACCCTAACCCTAATACTTAATGCTAACCCTAACACTAAACCCTAACTCTAAGCCCCACACTTATCCCTAATCCTATCCCTTAACCTTAACCCTAAGCCTAATGCTACCCCCTAAACGTAACCCTCACCGTGACCAGTAAACCTAACCCTAACCTCCAACACAAACCATAGCACATAACTCTAACCCTAAAACTAACCCTAACCCTAACCCTAAACCTAAACCCTAACTCTTAACCTTAACCCTAAGCGTTATCTCTCACGCTAACCTTTAATCCTAACCCTAATCCTAATCTTCAACCCTAAACATAACACTTAACCCTAACCCTGTACCAAACCCTAACCCCTCATCTTAACCCTAACCGTAAACCTCAACCCTAAACCAAAGTGTAACCGTTAAACCTAAGAGTAACATTTAACCCTAACCCTAATCCCTAACCCTAAGCCCTCACCCTAACACTAAACTTCATCCTTAACCCTAACCAGAATCCTAACCCTAAATCTAATTCTCAGACTTCTTGCTTTCTTAGAGTTTAGAAAGCCTGCAATCCTCCCATGCCATGCGTGAAAGGAGGCTCTACCACTGTGTCCTGCATGAAACCCACGGCCCCTATCCAGAGTATGATAGAGTGGGTTCCCGGGTACAATCCCAGACCCCTAAACTCCCCCCAACCGCCTAATGCAGACAGGGCCCGTGCACTAAGCATAAACAATACCTTTAACAGAGAACCCTAACCCTGAACATAACACCCAACCCTGTTCCTATTTCTCCCCTTAACACGTAAACCTCACCGTGCGCCTAACTTTAACCTCTTATCCTAACGTTAATGCATAACCCATTTCCTGAGAACAACCCCTATCCCATAATTCTAACCCTATCTCCTAGTCATCACTGTGACACCTAATCCCTAACCCTAATTCTAAACCGCTAACCCTAACCGTAACCCTACCTACAACCCTAACACTGACAGTAACCCTTACTTCTAACCCCAACGCTATGCCTAACAAAAACCCTAACCCTTGACCCTAACCCTTCACCCTAACCCCTAAGCCTTACCCTAACCCTTAACCCTAATCCTAATCCTAACCATTAAACCTAACCCTAGCTCTTAAAGCTAACCCTAAACCTTACCCTCACGACTAGACCTAACCCTGACACTAACCTATCACCTAAACCTAACCAGAACCCCGAAAGCTAATCCTGAACCCTATCCCTAACCCTAGCAGTAAACTTTAACCCTAAACCTAAGCCCAACCCGTAACCCTAATCCTATCCTTTTACCCTAAAACTAACCCCTAAACCTAACCCCTATACCTCACCCTAACTCTAACCCCAATCCTAATTCTAACCATACCCCTTCATAAAACACTAACTCCTAACCGCTAACCCTAACACTAACCAAAAACCCTAATCACTAATCCCTAACCCTAACCCTAACGCTTAACCTTTACCCTAACCGTTAACCCTCACCCTAAATCTTAACACTGACCCTAACCTTAACCTTTAACTCTAAGCCTAACCCTTAACCCTACAGTAAGGATGACCCTTAATGCTAATGGGATCCCTTATCCCTAACCCTAACACTACAGCTAAAAATAACCCTAACCTTGGATCCTTAAACCTAACCCCTAACACTTACTTTAACCCCAAACCCTAACCCTAATCCTAAGCATTAAACCTAACCCTATCTCTTAACCCTAACGCTAGCCCTTACCCTAACGCCTAGATCTAACCCTAAATCTAACCTACCGCCTAATCCTAACCTTAAGCCCTAATGCTAACACTAACCATGAACCCTAAACCTACCCGTAACCCTTAACACTAACCCTATCCGTGAACCTAAACCCTGACCCTAACCATTACCCGCACCCAAGCATTTAACCCTGACCCTAACCCTAATCCTTAATGCCAACCCTAACACTAAACCCTAACCGTAAGCCCAACACTTACCCCTAATCCTATCCCTTAACCCTCACCCTAACCCTAATGCTACCCCCTAAACGTAACCCAAACCGTGACCAGAAAACCTAACCCTAACCTCTAACACAAACCATAGCACATAACTCTAACCCTAAAACTAACCCTAAACCTAACCCTAACCCTAACTCTTAACCTTAACCCTAAGCGTTAACTCTCACGCTAACCTTTAATCCTAACCCTAATCCTAATCTTCAACCCTAAACCTAACACTTAACCCTAACCCTGTACCAAACCCTAACCCCTCATCTTAAACCTAACCGTAAACCTCAACCCTAAACCAAAGTGTAACCGTTAAACCTAAGAGTAACCTTTAACCCTAAACCTATTCCCTAACCCTAAGCCCTCACCCTAACACTAAACTTCATCCTTAACCCTAACCAGAATCCTAACCCTAAATCTAATTCTCAGACTTCTTGCTTTCTTAGAGTTTAGAAAGCCTGCAATCCTCCCATGCCATGCGTGAAAGGAGGCTCTACCACTGTGTCCTGCATGAAACCCACGGGCCCATACCCAGAGTATGATAGAGTGGGTTCCCGGGTACAATCCCAGCCCCCTAAACTCCCCCCGCCCGCCTAATGCAGACAGGGCCTGTGCGCTAAGCATAAACAATACCTTTAACAGATAACCCTAACCCTGAACATAACACTCAACCCTGTTTCTATTTCTCCCCTTAAGAAGTAAACCTCACGGTGCGCCTAAATTTAACCTCTTATCCTAACGTTAATGCATAACCCATTTCCTGAGAACAACCCCTATCCCATAATTCTAACCCTATCTCCTAGTCATCACTGTGACACCTAATCCCTAACCCTAATTCTAAACCGCTAACCCTAACCGTAACCCTACCTACAACCCTAACACTGACAGTAACCCTTACTTCTAACCCCAACGCTATGCCTAACATAAACCCTAACCCTTGACCCTAACCCTTCACCCTAACCGCTAAGCCTTACCCTAACCCTTAACCCTAATCCTAATCCTAACCATTAAACCTAACCCTAGCTCTTAAAGCTAACCCTAAACCTTACCCTCACGACTAGACCTAACCCTGACACTAACCTATCACCTAACCCTAACCAGAACCCCGAAAGCTAACCCTGAACCCTATCCCTAACCCTAGCAGTAAACTTTAACCCTAAAGCTAAGCCCAACCCGTAACCCTAATCCTATCCTTTTACCCTAAAACTAACCCCTAAACCTAACCCCTATACCTCACCCTAACTCTAACCCCAATCCTAATTCTAACCATACCCCTTCATAAAACACTAACTCCTAACCGCTAACCCTAACACTAACCAAAAACCCTAATCACTAATCCCTAACCCTAACGCTTAACCTTTACCCTAACCGTTAACCCTCACCCTAAATCTTCACACTGACTCTAACTTTAAACTTTAACTCTAAGCCTAACCCTTAACCCTACAGTAAGGAAGACCCTTAATGCTAATGGGATCCCTTATCCCTAACCCTGACACTACAGCTAAAGATAACCCTAATCTTTGATCCTTAAAGCTAACCCCTAACACTTACTTTAACCCCAAACCCTAACCCTAATCCTAAGCATTAAACCTAACCCTATCTCTTAACCCTAACGCTAGCCCATACCCTATCGCCTAGATCTAACCCTAAAAGTAACCTACCGCCTAATCCTAAACTTAAGCCCTAGTGCTAACTCTAACCCTGAACCCTAAACCTCCCCGTAACCCTTAACACTAACCCTATCCCTGAACCTTAACCCTGACCCTAACCATTACCCGCACCCAAGCATTTAACCCTGACCCTAACCCTAATCCTTAATGCTAACCCTAACACTAAACCCTAACCCTAAGCCCAACACTTAACCCTAATCCTATCCCTTAACCCTAACCCTAACCCTAATGCTAACCCCTAAACGTAACCCTAACCGTGACCAGTAAACCTAACCCTAACCTCTAACACAAACCTTAGCACATAACTCTAACCCTAAAACTAACCCTAACCCTAACCCTAAAGCCTAACACTTAACCTTAACCCTAAGCGTTAACTCTCACGCTAACCTTTAATCCTAACCCTAGTCCTAATCTTCAACCCTAAACCTAACACTTAACCCTAACCCTGTACCAAACCCTAACCCCTCATCTTAACCCTAACCGTAAACCTCAACCCTAAACCAAAGCGTAACCGTTAAACCTAAGAGTAACCTTTAACCCTAACCCTAATCCCTAACCCTAAGCCCTCACCCTAACACTAAACTTCATCCTTAACCCTAACCAGAATCCTAACCCTAAATCTAATTCTCAGACTTCTTGCTTTCTTAGAGTTTAGAAAGCCTGCAATCCTCCCATGCCATGTGTGAAAGGAGGCTCCACCACTGTGTCCTGCATGAAACCCACGGGCCCATACCCAGAGTATGATAGAGTGGGTTCCCGGGTACAATCCCAGCCCCCTAAACTCCCCCCGCCCGCCTAATGCAGACAGGGCCCGTGCGCTAAGCATAAACAATACCTTTAACAGATAACCCTAACCCTGAACATAACACCCAACCCTGTTCCTATTTCTCCCCTTAACACGTAAACCTCACCGTGCGCCTAACTTTAACCTCTTATCCTAACGTTAATGCATAACCCATTTCCTGAGAACAACCCCTATCCCATAATTCTAACCCTATCTCCTAGTCATCACTGTGACACCTAATCCCTAACCCTAATTCTAAACCGCTAACCCTAACCGTAACCCTACCTACATCCCTAACACTGACAGTAACCCTTACTTCTAACCCCAACGCTATGCCTAACAAAAACCCTAACCCTTGACCCTAACCCTTCACCCTAACCCCTAAGCCTTACCCTAACCCTTAACCCTAATCCTAATCCTAACCATTAATCCTAACCCTAGCTCTTAAAGCTAACCCTAAACCTTACCCTCACGACTAGACCAAACCCTGACACTAACCTAACACCTAACCCTAACCAGAAACCCTAAAGTTAACCCTGAACCCTATCCCTAACCCTAGCAGTAAACTTTAACCCTAAACATAAGGCCAACCCGTAACCCTAATCCTATCCTTTTACCCTAAAACTAACCCCTAAACCTAACCCCTATATCTCACCCTAACTCTAACCCCAATCCTAATTCTAACCATACCCCTTCATAAAACACTAACTCCTAACCGCTAACCCTAACACTAACCAAAAACCCTAATCACTAATCCCTAACCCTAACCCTTAACCTTTACGCTAACCGTTAACCATCACCCTAAATCTTCACACTGACCCTAACCTTAACCTTTAACTCTAACCCTAACCCTTAACCCTACAGTAAGGAAGACCCTTAATGCTAATGGGATCCCTTATCCCTAACCCTAACACTACAGCTAAAAATACCCCTAACCTTGGATCCTTAAACCTAACCCCTAACACTTACTTTAACCCCAAACCCTAACCCTAATCCTAAGCATTAAACCTAACCCTATCTCTTAACCCTAACGCTAGCCCTACCCTAAAGCCTAGATCTAACCCTAAATCTAACCTGCTGTCTAATCCTAACCTTAAGCCCTAATGCTAAATCTAATCCTGAACCCTAAACCTACCCGTAACCCTTAACACTAACCCTATCCATGAAACTTAACCCTGACCCTAACCATTACCCGCACCCCAGCATTTAACCCTGACCCTAACCCTAATCCTTAATGCTAACCCTAACACTAAACCCTAACCCTAAGCCCAACACTTAACCCTAATCCTATCCCTTAACCCTAACCCTAACCCTAATGCTAACCCCTAAACGTAACCCTAACCGTGACCAGTAAACCTAACCCTAACCTCTAACACAAACCATAGCACATAACTCTAACCCTAAAACTAACCCTAACCCTAACCCTAAACCCTAACTCTTAACCTTAACCCTAAGCGTTAACTCTCACGCTAACCTTTAATCCTAACCCTAATCCTAATCTTCAACCCTAAACCTAACACTAAACCCTAACCCTGTACCAAACCCTAACCCCTCATCTTAACCCTAACCGTAAACCTCAACCCTAAACCAAAGTGTAACCGTTAAACCTAAGAGTAACTTTTAACCCCAACCTTAATTCCTAACCCTAAGCCCTCACCCTAACACTAAATTTCATCCTTAACCCTAACCCTAACCCTAACCCTAAACCCTAACCCTTAACCTTAACCCTAAGCGTTAACTCTCACAATAACCTTTAATCCTAACCCTAATCCTAATCTTCAACCCTAAACCTAACACTTAACCCTAACCCTGTACCAAACCCTAACCCCTCATCTTAACCCAAACCGTAACCTCAACCCTAAACCAAAGTGTAACCGTTAAACCTAAGAGTAACCTTTAACCCTAACCCTAATCCCTAACCCTAAGCCCTCACCCTAACACTAAACTTCATCCTTAACCCTAACCAGAATCATAACCCTAAATCTAATTCTCAGACTTCTTGCTTTCTTAGAGTTTAGAAAGCCTGCAATCCTCCCATGCCATGCGTGAAAGGAGTCTCTACCACTGGGTCCTGCATGAAACCCACGGGCCCATACCCAGAGTATGATAGAGTGGGTTCCCGGGTACAATCCCAGCCCCCTAAACTCCCCCCGCCCGCCTAATGCAGACAGGGCCCGTGCGCTAAGCATAAACAATACCTTTAACAGATAACCCTAACCCTGAACATAACACCCAACCCTGTTCCTATTTCTCCCCTTAACACGTAAACCTCACCGTGCGCCTAACTTTAACCTCTTATCCTAACGTTAATGCATAACCCATTTCCTGAGAACAACCCCTATCCCATAATTCTAACCCTATCTCCTAGTCATCACTGTGACACCTAATCCCTAACCCTAATTCTAAACCGCTAACCCTAACCGTAACCCGACCTACAACCCTAACACTGACAGTAAACCTTACTTCTAACCCCAACGCTATGCCTAACAAAAACCCTAACCCTTGACCCTAACCCTTCACCCTAACCCCTAAGCCTTACCCGAACCCTGAACCCTAATCCTAATCCTAACCATTAAACCTAACCCTAGCTCCTAAAGCTAACCCTAAACCTTACCCTCACGACCAGACCTAACCCTGACACTAACCTAACACCTAACCCTAACCAGAACCCCTAAAGCTAACCCTGAACCCTATCCCTAACCCTAGCAGTAAACTTTAACCCTAAACCTAAGCTCAACCCGTAACCCTAATCCTATCCTTTTACCCTAAAACTAACCCCTAAACCTAACCCCTATATCTCACCCTAACTCTAACCCAATCCTAATTCTAACCATACCCCTTCATAAAACACTAACTCCTAACCGCTAACCCTAACACTAACCAAAAACCCTAATCACTAATCCCTAACCCTAATGCTTAACCTTTACCCTAACCGTTAACCCTCACCCTAAATCTTAACACTGACCCTAACCTTAACCTTTAACTCTAAGCCTAACCCTTAACCCTACAGTAAGGAAGACCCTTAATGCTAATGGGATCCCTTATCCCTAACCCTAACACTACAGCTAAAAATAACCCTAACCTTGGAACCTTAAACCTAACCCCTAACACTTACTTTAACCCCAAACCCTAACCCTAATCGTAAGCATTAAACCTAACCCTATCTCTTAGCCCTAACGCTAGCCCTTACCCTAACGCCTAGATCTAACCCTAAATCTAACCTACCGCCTAATCCTAACCTTAAGCCCTAATGCTAACTCTAACCCTGAACCCTAAACCTACCCGTAACCCTTAACACTAACCCTATCCGTGAACCTTAACCCTGACCCTAACCATTACCCGCACCCAAGCATTTAACCCTGACCCTAACCCTAATCCTCAATGCTAACCCTAACACTAAACCCTAACCCTAAGCCCAACACTTAACCCTAATCCTATCCCTTAACCCTAACCCTAACCCTAATGCTATCCCCTAAACGTAACCCTAACCGGGACCAGTAAACCTAACCCTAACCTCTAACACAAACCATAGCACATAACTCTAACCCTAAAACTAACCCTAAACCTAACCCTAAACCCTAACTCTTAACCCTAACCCTAAGCGTTAACTCTCACGCTAACCTTTAATCCTAACCCTAATCCTAATCTTCAACCCTAAACCTAACACTTAACCCTAACCCTGTACCAAACCCTAACCCCTCATCTTAACCCTAACCGTAAACCTCAACCCTAAACCAAAGTGTAACCGTTAAACCTAAGAGTAACCTTTAACCCTAACCCTAATCCCTAACCCTAAGCCCTCACCCTAACACTAAACTTCATCCTTAACCCTAACCAGAATCCTAACCCTAAATCTAATTCTCAGACTTCTTGCTTTCTTAGAGTTTAGAAAGCCTGCAATCCTCCCATGCCATGTGTGAAAGGAGGCTCCACCACTGCGTCCTGCATGAAACCCACGGGCCCATACCCAGAATATAATAGAGTGGGTTCCCGGGTCAATCACAGCCCCCTAAACTCCCCCCGCCCGCCTAATGCAGACAGGGCCCGTGCGCTAAGCATAAACAATACCTTTAACAGATAACCCTAACCCTGAACATAACACCCAACCCTGTTCCTATTTCTCCCCTTAACACGTAAACCTCACCGTGCGCCTAACTTTAACCTCTTATCCTAACGTTAATGCATAACCCATTTCCTGAGAACAACCCCTATCCCATAATTCTAACCCTATCTCCTAGTCATCACTGTGACACCTAATCCCTAACCCTAATTCTAAACCGCTAACCCTAAGGGTAACCCTACCTACAACCCTAACACTGACAGTAACCCTTACTTCTAACCCCAACGCTATGCCTAACAAAAACCCTAACCCTTGACCCTAACCCTTCACCCTAACCCCTAAGCCTTACCCTAACCCTTAACCCTAATCCTAATCCTAACCATTAAACCTAACCCTAGCTCTTAAAGCTAACCCTAAACCTTACCCTCACGACTAGACCTAACCCTGACACTAACCTATCACCTAACCCTAACCAGAACCCCTAAAGCTAACCCTGAACCCTATCCCTAACCCTAGCAGTAAACTTTAACCCTAAACCTAAGCCCAACCCATAACCCTAATCCTATCCTTTTACCCTAAAACTAACCCCTAAACGTAACCCCTATACCTCACCCTAACTCTAACCCCAATCCTAATTCTAACCATACCCCTTCATAAAACACTAACTCCTAACCGCTAACCCTAACACTAACCAAAAACCCTAATCACTAATCCCTAACCCTAATGCTTAACCTTTACCCTGACCGTTAACCCTCACCCTAAATCTTAACACTGACCCTAACCTTAACCTTTAACTCTAAGCCTAACCCTTAACCCTACAGTAAGGAAGACCCTTAATGCTAATGGGATCCCTTATCCCTAACCCTAACACTACAGCTAAAAATAACCCTAACCTTGGATCCTTAAACCTATCGCCTAACACTTACTTTAACCCCAAACCCTAACCCTAATCCTAAGCGTTAAACCTAACCCTATCTCTTAACCCTAACGGTAGCCCTTACCCTAACGCCTAGATCTAACCCTAAATCTAACCTACCGCCTAATCCTAACCTTAAGCCCTAATGCTAACACTAACCCTGAACCCTAAACCTACCCGTAACCCTTAACACTAACCCTATCCGTGAACCTAAACCCTGACCCTAACCATTACCCCCACCCAAGCATTTAACCCTGACCCTAACCCTAATCCTTAATGCTAACCCTAACACTAAATCCTAACCCTAAGCCCAACACTTACCCCTAACCCTATCCCATAACCCTAACCCTAAAACTAATGCTACCCCCTAAACGTAACCCTAACCGTGACCAGTAAACCTAACCCTAACCTCTAACACAAACCATAGCACTTAACTCTAACCCTAAAACTAACCCTAACACTAACCCTAAACCCTAACTCTTAACCTTAACCCTAAGCGTTAACTCTCACGCTAACCTTTAATCCTAACCCTAATCCTAATCTTCAACCCTAAACCTAACACTTAACCCTAACCCTGTACCACACCCTAACCCCTCATCTTAACCCTAACCGTAAACCTCAACCCTAAACCAAAGTGTAACCGTTAAACCTAAGAGTAACCTTTAACCCTAACCCTAATCCCTAACCCTAAGCCCTCACCCTAACACTAAACTTCATCCTTAACCCTAACCAGAATCCTAACCCTAAATCTAATTCTCAGACTTCTTGCTTTCTTAGAGTTTAGAAAGCCTGCAATCCTCCCATGCCATGCGTGAAAGGAGGCTCTACCACTGTGTCCTGCATGAAACCCACGGGCCCATACCCAGAGTATGATAGAGTGGGTTCCCAGGTACAATCCCAGCCCCCTAAACTCCCCCCGCCCGCCTAATGCAGACAGGGCCCGTGCGCTAAGCATAAACAATACCTTTAACAGATAACCCTAACCCTGAACATAACACCCAACCCTGTTCCTATTTCTCCCCTTAACACGTAAACCTCACCGTGCGCCTAACTTTAACCTCTTATCCTAACGTTAATGCATAACCCAT
This sequence comes from Eulemur rufifrons, assembly GCF_041146395.1. Classification (NCBI taxonomy): domain Eukaryota; kingdom Metazoa; phylum Chordata; class Mammalia; order Primates; family Lemuridae; genus Eulemur; species Eulemur rufifrons. The sequence continues at coordinate 421,066 of NW_027182842.1, forward strand.
TTCCTGAGAACAACCCCTATTCCATAATTCTAACCCTATCTCCTAGTCATCACTGTGACACCTAATCCCTAACCCTAATTCTAAACCGCTAACCCTAACCGTAACCCTACCTACAACCCTAACACTGACAGTAACCCTTACTTCTAACCCCAACGCTATGCCTAACATAAACCCTAACCCTTGACCCTAACCCTTCACCCTAACCCCTAAGCCTTACCCTAACCCTTAACCCTAATCCTAATCCTAACCATTAAACCTAACCCTAGCTCTTAAAGCTAACCCTAAACCTTACCCCCACGACTAGACCTAACCCTCACACTAACCTAACACCTAACCTTAACCAGAACCCCTAAAGCTAACCCTGAACCCTATCCCTAACCCTAGCAGTAAACTTTAACCCTAAACCTAAGCCCAACCCGTAACCCTAATCCTATCCTTTTACCCTAAAACTAACCCCTAAACCTAACCCCTATACCTCACCCTAACTCTAACCCCAATCCTAATTCTAACCATACCCCTTCATAAAACACTAACTCCTAACCGCTAACCCTAACACTAACCAAAAACCCTAATCACTAATCCCTAACCCTAACGCTTAACCTTTACCCTAACAGTTAACCCTCACCCTAAATCTTAACACTGACCCTAACCTTAACCTTTAACTCTAAGCCTAACCCTTAACCCTACAGTAAGGAAGACCCTTAATGCTAATGGGACCCCTTATTCCTAACCCTAACACTACAGCTAAAAATAACCCTAACCTTGGATCCTTAAACCTAACCCCTAACACTTACTTTAACCCCAAACCCTAACCCTAATCCTAAGCATTAAACCTAACCCTATCTCTTAACCCTAACGCTAGCCCTTACCCTAACGCCTAGATCTAACCCTAAATCTAACCTACCGCCTAATCCTAACCTTAAGCCCTAATGCTAACACTAACCCTGAACCCTAAACCTACCCGTAACCCTTAACACTAACCCTATCCGTGAACCTAAACCCTGACCCTAACCATTACCCGCACCCAAGCATTTAACCCTGACCCTAACCCTAATCCTTAATGCCAACCTTAACACTAAAACCTAACCCTAAGCCGAACACTTAAACCTAATCCTATCCCCTAACCCTAACCTTAACCCTAATGCTAACACCTAAACGTAACCTTAACCGTGACGAGTAAACCTAACCCTAACCTCTAACACAAACCATAGCACATAACTCTAACCCTAAAACTAACCCTAACCCTAACCCTAACCCTAAACCCTAACTCTTAACCTTAACCCTAAGCGTTAACTCTCACGCTAACCTTTAATCCTAACCCTAATCCTAATCTTCAACCCTAAACCTAACACTTAACCCTAACCCTGTACCAAACCCTAAACCCTCATCTTAACCCTAATCGTAAACCGCAACCCTAAACCAAAGTGTAACCGTTAAACCTAAGAGTAACCTTTAACTCTAACCCTAATCCCTAACCCTAAGCCCTCACCCTAACACTAAACTTCATCCTTAACCCTAACCAGAATCCTAACCCTAAATCTAATTCTCAGACTTCTTGTTTTTTTAGAGTTTAGAAAGCCTACAATCCTCCCATGCCATGCGTGAAAGGAGGCTCTACCACTGTGTCCTGCATGAAACCCACGGGCCCATACCCAGAGTATGATAGAGTGGGTTCCCGGGTACAATCCCAGCCCCCTAAACTCCCCACGCCCGCCTAATGCAGACAGGGCCCGTGCGCTAAGCATAAACAATACCTTTAACAGATAACCCTAACCCTGAACATAACACCCAACCCTGTTCCTATTTCTCCCCTTAACACGTAAACCTCACCGTGCGCCTAACTTTAACCTCTTATCCTAACGTTAATGCATAACCCATTTCCTGAGAACAACCCCCATCCCATAATTCTAACCCTATCTCCTAGTCATCACTGTGACACCTAATCCCTAACCCTAATTCTAAACCGCTAACCCTAACCGTAACCCTACCTACAACCCTAACACTGACAGTAACCCTTACTTCTAACCCCAACGCTATGCCTCACAAAAACCCTAACCCTTGACCCTAACACTTCACCCTAACCCCTAAGCCTTACCCTAACCCTTAACCCTAATCCTAATCCTAACCATTAAACCTAACCCTAGCTCTTAAAGCTAACCCTAAACTTTACCCTCAAGACTAGACCTAACCCTGACACTAACCTAACACCTAACCCTAACCAGAACCCCTAAAGCTAACCCTGAACCCTATCCCTAACCCTAGCAGTAAACTTTAACCCTAAACCTAAGCCCAACCCGTAACCCTAATCCTATCCTTTTACCCTAAATCTAACCCCTAAACCTAACCCCTATACCTCACCCTAACTCTAACCCCAATCCTAATTCTAAACATACCCCTTCATAAAACGCTAACTCCTAACTGCTAACCCTAACACTAACCAAATCCTTAATCACTAATACCTAACCCTAACGCTTAACCTTTACCCTAACCGTTAACCCTCACCCTAAATCTTAACACTGACCCTAACCTTAACCTTTAACTCTAAGACTAACCCTTAACCCTACAGTAAGGAAGACCCTTAATGCTAATGGGTACCCTTATCTCTAACCCTAACACTACAGCTAAAAATAACCCTAACCTTGGATCCTTAAACCTAACCCCTAACACTTACTTTAACCCCAAACCCTAACCCTAATCCTAAGCATTAAACCTAAACCTATCTCTTAACCCTAACACTAGCCCTTACCCTAACGCCTAGATCTAACCCTAAATCTAACCTACCGTCTAATCCTAACCTTAAGCCCTAATGTTAACACTAACCCTGAACCCTAAACCTACCCGTAACCCTTAACACTAACCCTATCCGTGAACCTAAACCCTGACCCTAACCATTACCCGCACCCAAACATTTAACCCTGACCCTAACCCTAATCCTTAATGCTAACCCTAACACTAAACCCTAACCCTAAGCCCAACACTTATCTCTAACCCTATCCATTAAACCTAACCCTAACCCTAATGCTACCCCCTAAACGTAACCCTAACCGTGACCAGTAAACCTAACCCTAACCTCTAACACAAACCATAGCACATAACTCTAACCCTAAAACTAACCCTAACCCTAACCCTAACCCTAAACCCTAACTCTTAACCTTAACCCTAAGCGTTAACTCTCACGCTAACCTTTAATCCTAACCCTAATCCTAATCTTCAACCCTAAACCTAACTCTTAATCCTAACCCTGTACCAAACCCTAACCCCTCATCTTAACCCTAACCCTAAACCTCAACCCTAAACCAAAGTGTAACCGTTAAACCTAAGAGTAACCTTTAACCCTAACCCTAATCCCTAACCCTAAGCCCTCACCCTAACACTAAACTTCATCCTTAACCCTAACCAGAATCCTAACCCTAAATCTAATTCTCAGACTTCTTGCTTCCTTAGAGTTTAGAAAGCCTGCAATCCTCCCATGCCACGCGAGAAAGGAGGCTCTACCACTGTGTCCTGCATGAAACCCACGGGCCCATACCCAGAGTATGATAGAGTGGGTTCCTGGGTACAATCCCAGCCCCCTAAACTCCCCCCGCCCGCCTAATGCAGACAGGGCCCGTGCGCTAAGCATAAACAATACCTTTAACAGATAACCCTAACCCTGAACATAACACCCAACCCTGTTCCTATTTCTCCCCTTAACACGTAAACCTCACCGTGCGCCTAACTTTAACCTCTTATCCTAACGTTAATTCATAACCCATTTCCTGAGAACAACCCCTATCCCTTAATTGTAACCCTATCTCCTAGTCATCACTGTGACACGTAATCCCTAACCCTAATTCTAAACCGCTAACCCTAACCGTAACCCTACCTACAACCCTACCACTGACAGTAACCCTTATTTCTAACCCCAACACTATGCCTAACAAAAACCCTAACCCTTGACCCTAACCCTTCACCCTAACCCCTAAGCCTTACCCTAACCCTTAACCCTAATCCTAATCCTAACCATTAAACGTAACCCTAGCTCTTAAGCTAACCCTAAACCTTACCCTCACGACTAGACCTAACCCTGACACTAACCTAACACCTAACCCTAACCAGAACCCCTAAAGCTAACCCTGAGCCCTATCCCTAACCCTAGCAGTAAACTTTAACCCTAAACATAAGCCCAACCCGTAACACTAATCCTATCCTTTTACCCTAAAACTAACCCCTAAACCTAACCCCTATACCTCACCCTAACTCTAACCCCAATCCTAATTCTAACCATACCCCTTCATAAAACACTAACTCCTAACCGCTAACCCTAACACTAACCAAAAACCCTAATCACTAATCCCTAAACCTAACGCTTATCCTTTACCCTAACCGTTAACTCTCACCCTAAATCTTAACACTGATCCTAACCTTAACCTTTAACTCTAAGCATAACCCTTAACCCTACAGTAAGGAAGACCCTTAATGCTAATGGGATCCCTTATCCCTAACCCTAACACTACAGCTAAAAATAACCCTAACCTTGGATCCTTAAACCTAACCCCTAACACTTACTTTAACCCCATTCCCTAACCCTAATCCTAAGCATTAAACCTAACCCTATCTCTTAACCCTAACGCTAGCCCTTACCCTAACGCCTAGATCTAACCCTAAATATAACCTACCGCTTAATCCTATCCTTAAGCACTAATGCTAACACTAACCCTGAACCCTAAAGCTACCCGTAACCCTTAACAATAACCCTGTCCGTGAACTTTAACCCTGACCCTAAGCATTACGCGCACCCAGGCATTTAACCCTGACCCTAACCCTAATCCTTAATGCTAACCCTAACACTAAACCCTAACCCTAAGCCCAACACTTATCCCTAATCGTATCCCTTAACCCTAACTCTAACCCTAATGCTAACCCCTAAACCTAACCCTAACCGTGACCAGTAAACCTAACCCTAACCTCTAACACAAACCATAGCACATAACTCTAACCCTAAAACTAACCCTAACCCTAAACGTAACCCTAAACCCTAACTCTTAACCTTAACCCTAAGCGTTAATTCTCACGCTAACCTTTAATCCTAACCCTAATCCTAATCTTCAACCCTAAACCTAACACTTAACCCTAACCCTGTACCAAACCCTAACCCCTCATCTTAACCCTAACAGTAAGCCTCAACCCTAAACCAAAGTGTAGCCGTTAAACCTAAGAGTAACCTTTAACCCTAACCCTAATCCCTAACCCTAAGCCCTCACCCTAACACTAAACTTCATCCTTAACCCTAACCAGAATCCTAACCCTAAATCTAATTCTCAGCCTTCTTGCTTTCTTAGAGTTTAGAAAGCCTGCAATCCTCCCATGCCATGCATGAAAGGAGGCTCTACCACTGTGTCCTGCATGAAACCCACGGGCCCATACCCAGAGTATGATAGAGTGGGTTCCCGGGTACAATCCCAGCCCCCTAAACTCCCCCCGCCCGCCTAATGCAGACAGGGCCCGTGCGCTAAGCATAAACAATACCTTTAACAGATAACCCTAACCCTGAACATAACACCCAACCCTGTTCCTATTTCTCCCCTTAACACGTAAACCTCACCGTGCGCCTAACTTTAACCTCTTATCCTAACGTTAATGCATAACCCATTTCTGAGAACAACCCCTATCCCATAATTCTAACCCTATCTCCTAGTCATCACTGTGACACCTAATCCCTAACCCTAATTCTAAACCGCTAACCCTAACCGTAACCCTACCTACAACCCTAACACTGACAGTAACCCTTACTTCTAACCCCAACGCTATGCCTAACAAAAACCCTAACCCTTGACCCTAACCCCTAAGCCTTACCCTAACCCTTAACCCTAATACTAATCCTAACCATTAAACCTAACCCTAGCTCTTAAAGCTAACCCTAAACCTTACCCTAACGACTAGACCTAACCCTGACACTAACCTAACACCTAACCCTAACCAGAACCCCTAAAGCTAACCCTGAACCCTATCCCTAACTCCAGCAGGAAACTTTAACCCTAAACCTAAGCCCAACCCGTAACCCTAATCCTATCCTTTTACCCTAAAACTAACCCCTAAACCTAACCCCTATACCTCACCCTAACTCTAACCCCAATCCTAATTCTAACCATACCCCTTCATAAAACACTAACTCCTAACCGCTAACCCTAACACTAACCAAAAACCCTAATCACTAATCCCTAAACCTAACGCTTATCCTTTACCCTAACCGTTAACTCTCACCCTAAATCTTAACACTGATCCTAACCTTAACCTTTAACTCTAAGCCTAACCCTTAACCCTACAGTAAAGAAGACCCTTAATGCTAATGGGATCCCTTATCCCTAACCCTAACACTACAGCTAAAAATAACCCTAACCTTGGATCCTTAAACCTAACCCCTAACACTTACTTTAACCCCATTCCCTAACCCTAATCCTAAGCATTAAACCTAACCCTATCTCTTAACCCTAACGCTAGCCCTTACCCTAACGCCTAGATCTAACCCTAAATCTAACCTACCGCTTAATCCTATCCTTAAGCACTAATGCTAACACTAACCCTGAACCCTAAAGCTACCCGTAACCCTTAACAATAACCCTGTCCGTGAACTTTAACCCTGACCCTAACCATTACGCGCACCCAGGCATTTAACCCTGACCCTAACCCTAATCCTTAATGCTAACCCTAACACTAAACCCTAACCCTAAGCCCAACACTTATCCCTAATCCTATCCCTTAACCCTAACTCTAACCCTAATGCTAACCAATAAACCTAACCCTAACCGTGACCAGTAAACCTAACCCTAACCTCTAACACAAACCATAGCACATAACTCTAACCCTAAAACTAACCCTAACCCTAAACCTAACCCTAAACCCTAACTCTTAACCTTAACCCTAAGCGTTAATTCTCACGCTAACCTTTAATCCTAACCCTAATCCTAATCTTCAACCCTAAACCTAACACTTAACCCTAACCCTGTACCAAACCCTAACCCCTCATCTTAACCCTAACAGTAAACCTCAACCCTAAACCAAAGTGTAGCCGTTAAACCTAAGAGTAACCTTTAACCCTAACCCTAATCCCTAACCCTAAGCCCTCACCCTAACACTAAACTTCATCCTTAACCCTAACCATAATCCTAACCCTAAATCTAATTCTCAGCCTTCTTGCTTTCTTAGAGTTTAGAAAGCCTGCAATCCTCCCATGCCATGCATGAAAGGAGGCTCTACCACTGTGTCCTGCATGAAACCCACGGGCCCATACCCAGAGTATGATAGAGTGGGTTCCCGGGTACAATCCCAGCCCCCTAAACTCCCCCCGCCCGCCTAATGCAGACAGGGCCCGTGCGCTAAGCATAAACAATACCTTTAACAGATAACCCTAACCCTGAACATAACACCCAACCCTGTTCCTATTTCTCCCCTTAACACGTAAACCTCACTGTGCGCCTAACTTTAACCTCTTATCCTAACGTTAATGCATAACCCATTTCTGAGAACAACCCCTATCCCATAATTCTAACCCTATCTCCTAGTCATCACTGTGACACCTAATCCCTAACCCTAATTCTAAACCGCTAACCCTAACCGTAACCCTAACTACAACCCTAACACTGACAGTAACCCTTACTTCTAACCCCAACGCTATGCCTAACAAAAACCCTAACCCTTGACCCTAACCCCTAAGCCTTACCCTAACCCTTAACCCTAATCCTAATCCTAACCATTAAACCTAACCCTAGCTCTTAAAGCTAACCCTAAACCTTACCCTCACGACTAGACCTAACCCTGACACTAAACTAACACCTAACCCTAACCAGAACCCCTAAAGCTAACCCTGAACCCTATCCCTAACTCCAGCAGGAAACTTTAACCCTAAACCTAAGCCCAACCCGTAACCCTAATCCTATCCTTTTTCCCTAAAACTAACCCCTAAACCTAACCCCTATACCTCACCCTAACTCTAACCCCAATCCTAATTCTAACCATACCCCTTCATAAAACACTAACTCCTAACCGCTAACCCTAACACTAACCAAAAACCCTAATCACTAATCCCTAACCCTAACACTTAACCTTTACCCTAACCGTTAACCCTCACCCTAAATCTTAACACTGACCCTAACCTTAACCTTTAACTCTAAGCCTAACCCTTAACCCTATAGTAAGGAAGACCCTTAATGCTAATGGGATCCCTTATCCCTAACCCTAACACTACAGCTAAAAATAACCCTAACCTTGGATCCTTAAATCTAACCCCTAACAATTACTTTAACCCCAAACCCTAACCCTAATCCTAAGCATTAAACCTAACCCTATCTCTTAACCCTAACGCTAGCTCTTACCCTAACGCCTAGATCTAACCCTAAATCTAACCTACCGCCTAATCCTAACCTTAAGCCCTAATGCTAACACTAACCCTGAACCCTAAACCTACCCTTAACCATTAACACTAACCCTATCCGTGAACCTAAACCCTGACCCTAACCATTACCCGCAACCCAAGCATTTAACCCTGACCCTAACCCTAATCCTTAATGCTAACCCTAACACTAAAACCTAACCATAATCCCAACACTTATCTCTAATCCTATCCCTTAACCCTAACCCGAACCCTAATGCTACCCCCTAAACGTAACCCTAACCGTGACCAGTAAACCTAGCACTAACCTCTAACACAAACCATAGCACATAACGCTAACCCTAAAACTAACCCTAACCCTAACCCTAACCCTAACTCTTAACCTTAACCCTAAGCGTTAACTCTCACGCTAACCTTTAATCCTAACCCTAATCCTAATCTTCAACCCTAAACCTAACTTTTAACCCTTACCCTATACCAAACCCTAACCCCTCATCTTAACCCTAACCGTAAACCTCAACCCTAAACCAAAGTGTAACCGTTAAACCTAAGAGTAACCTTTAACCCTAACCCTAATCCCTAACCCTAAGCCCTCACCCTAACACTAAATTTCATCCTTAACCCTAACCAGAATCCTAACCCTAAATCTAATTCTCAGACTTCTTTCTTCCTCAGAGTTTAGAAAGCCTGCAATCCTCCCATGCCATGCGTGAAAGGAGGCTCTACCACTGTGTCCTGCATGAAACCCACGGGCCCATACCCAGAGTATGATAGAGTTGGTCCCCGGGTACAATCCCAGGCCCCTAAACTCCCCCCGCCCGCCTAATGCAGACAGGGCCCGTGCGCTAAGCATAAACAATACCTTTAACAGATAACCCTAGCCCTGAACATAACACCCAACCCTGTTCCTATTTCTCCCCTTAACACGTAAACCTCACTGTGCGCCTAACTTTAACCTCTTATCCTAACGTTAATGCATAACCCATTTCCTGAGAACAACCCCTATCCCATAATTCTAACCCTATCTCCTAGTCATCACTGTGACACCTAATCCACAACCCAAATTCTAAACCGCTAACCCTAACCGTAACCCTACCTACAACCCTAACACTGACAGTAACCCTTACTTCTAACCCCAACGCTATGCCTATCAAAAACCCTAACCCTTGACCCTAACCCTTCACCATAACCGCTAAGCCTTACCCTAACCCTTAACCCTAATCCTAATCCTAACCAATAAACCTAACCCTAGCTCTTAAAGCTAACCCTAAACCTTACCCTCACGACTAGACCTAACCCTGACACTAACCTAACACCTAACCCTAACCAGAACCCCTAAAGCTAACCCTGAACCCTATCCCTAACCCTAGCAGTAAACTTTAACCCTAAACCTAAGCCCAACCCGCAACCCTAATCCTATCCTTTTACCCTAAAACTAACCCCTAAACCTAACCCCTATACCTCACCCTAACTCTAAACCTAATCTTAATTCTAACCATACCCCTTCATAAAACACTGACTCCTAACCGCTAACCCTAACACTAACCAAAAACCCTAATCACTAATCCCTAACCCTAACGCTTAACCTTTACCCTAACCGTTAACCCTCACCCTAAATCTTAACACTGACCCTAACCTTAACCTTTAACTCTAAGCCTAACCCTTAACCCTACAGTAAGGAAGACCCTTAATGCTAATGGGATCCCTTATCCCTAACCCTAACACTACAGCTAAAAATAACCCTAACATTGGATCCTTAAACCTAACCCCTAACACTTACTTTAACCCCAAACCCTAACCCTAATCCTAAGCATTAAACCTAACCCTATCTCCTAACCCTAATGCTAGCCCTTACCCTAACGCCTAGATCTAACCTAAATCTAACCTACCGCCTAATCCTAACCTTAAGCCCTAATGCTAACTCTTACCCTGAACCCTAAACCTACCCGTAACCCTTAACACTAACCCTAGCCGTGAACCTAAACCCTGACCCTAACCATTACCCGCACCCAAGCATTTAACCCTGACCCTAACCCTAATCCTTAATGCTAACCCTAACACTAAACCCTAACCCTAAGCCCAACACTTATCCCTAATCCTATCCCTTAACCCTAACCCTAACCCTAATGCTACCCCCTAAACGTAACCCTAACCGTGACCAGTAAAGCTAACCGTACCCTGTAACACAAGCCATAGCACATAAGTCTAACCCTAAAACTAACCCTAACCCTAACCCTAACCCTAAACCCTAACTCTTAACATTAACACTAAGCGTTTACTCTCACGCTAACCTTTAATCCTAACCCTAATCCTAATCTTCAACCCTAAACCTAACACTTAACCCTAACCCTGTACCAAACCCTAACCCCTCATCTTAACCCTAACGGTAAACCTCGACCCTAAACCAAAGTGTAACCGTTAAACCTAAGAGTAACCTTTAACCCCAACCCTAATCCCTAACCCTAAGCCCTCACCCTAACACTAAACTTCATCCTTAACCCTAACCAGAATCCTAACCCTAAATCTAATTCTCAGACTTCTTGCTTTCTTAGAGTTTAGAAAGCCTGCAATCCTCCCATGCCATGCGTGAAAGGAGGCTCTACCACTGTGTCCTGCATGAAACCCACGGGCCCATACCCAGAGTATAATAGAGTGGGTTCCCGGGTACAATCCCCGCCCCCTAAACTCCCCCCGCCCGCCTAATGCAGACAGGGCCCGTGCGCTAAGCATAAACAATACCTTTAACAGATAACCCTAACCCTGAACATAACACCCAACCCTGTTCCTATTTCTCCCCTTAACACGTAAACCTCACCGTGCGCCTAACTTTAACCTCTTATCCTAACGTTAATGCATAACCCATTTCCTGAGAACAACCCCTATCCTATAATTCTAACCCTATCTCCTAGTCATCACTGTGACACCTAATCCCTAACCCTAATTCTAAACCGCTAACCCTAACCGTAACCCTACCTACAAGCCTAACACTGACAGTAACCCTTACTTTTAACCCCAACGCTATACCTAACAAAAACCCTAACCCTTCACCCTAACCCCTAAGCCTTACCCTAACCCTTAACCCTAATCCTATCCCTTAACCCTAACCCTAACCCTAACCCTACCTACAACCCTAACACTGACAGTAACCTTTACTTTTAACCTCAACGCTGTGCTTAACAAAAACCCTAACCCTTCACCCTAACCCCTACCCTAACCCTTGACCCTAATCCTAATCCTAACCATTAAACCTAACCCTAGCTCTTAAAGCTAACCCTAAACCTTACCCTCACGATTAGACCTAACCCTGACACTAACTTAACACTTAACCCTAACCAGAACCCCTAAAGCTAACCCTGAACCCTATCCCTAACCCTAGCAGTAAACTTTTCCCTAAACCTAAGCCCAACCCGTAACCCTAATCCTATCCTTTTACCCTAAAACTAACCCCTAAACCTAACCCCTATACCTCACCCTAACTCTAACCCCAATCCTAATTCTAACCATACCCCTTCATAAAACACTAACTCCTAACCGCTAACCCTAACACTAACCAAAAACCCTAATCACTAATCCCTAACCCTAACGCTTAACCTTTACCCTAACCGTTAACCCTCACCCTAAATCTTAACACTGACCCTAACCTTAACCTTTAACTCTAAGCCTAACCCTTAACCCTACAGTAAGGAAGACCCTTAACGCTAATGGGATCCCTTATCCCTAACACTAACACTACAGCTAAAAATAACCCTAACCTTGGATCCTTAAACCTAATCCCTAACACTTACTTTAACCCCAAACCCTAACCCTAATCCTAAGCATTAAAGCTAAGCCTATCTCTTAACCCTAACGCTGTCCCTTACCCTAACGCCTAGATCTAACCCTAAATCTAAACTACCGCTTAATCCTAACCTTAAGCCCTAATGCTAACACTAACCCTGAACCCTAAACCTACCCGTAACCCTTAACACTAACCCTATCTGTGAACCTTAACCCTGACCCTAACCATTACCCGCACCCAAGCATTTAACCCTGATTCTAACCCTAATCCTTAATGATAAACCTAACACTAAACCCTAACCCTAAGCCCAACACTTAACCCTAATCCTATCCCTTAACCCTAACCCTAACCCTAATGCTACCCCCTAAACGTAACCCTAACCGTGACCAGTAAACCTAAACCTAACCTCTAACACAAACCATAGCACATAACTCTAACCCTAAAACTAACCCTAACCCTAACCCTAAACCTAAACCCTAACTCTTAACCTTAACCCTAAGCGTTAACTCTCACGCTAACCTTTAATCCTAACCCTAATCCTAATCTTCAACCCTAAACCTAACACTTAACCCTAACCCTGTACCAAAACCTAAACCCTCATCTTAACCCTAACCGTAAACCTCAACCCTAAACCAAAGTGTAACCGTTAAACCTAAGAGTAACCTTTAACCCTAACCCTATTCCCTAACCCTAAGCCCTCACCCTAACACTAAACTTCATCCTTAACCCTAACCAGAATCCTAACCCTAAATCTAATTCTCAGACTTCTTGCTTTCTTAGAGTTTAGAAAGCCTCTAATCCTCCCATGCCATACGTGAAAGGAGGCTCTACACTGTGTCCTGCATGAAACCAACGGGCCCATACCCAGAGTATGATAGAGTGGGTTCCCGGGTACAATCCCAGCCCCCTAAACTCCCCCCGCCCGCCTAATGCAGACAGGGCCCGTGCGCTAAGCATAAACAATACCTTTAACAGATAACCCTAACCCTGAACATAACACCGAACCCTGTTCCTATTTCTCCCCTTAACACATAACCCTCACCTTGCGCCTAACTTTAACCTCTTATCCTAACTTTAATGCATAACCCATTTCCTGAGAACAACCCCTATCCCATAATTCTAACCCTATCTCCTAGTCATCACTGTGACACCTAATCCCTAACCCTAATTCTAAACCGCTAACCCTAACCGTAACCCTACCTACAACCCTAACACTGACAGTAACCCTTACTTCTAACCCCAACGCTATGCCTAACAAAAACCCTAACCCTTGACCCTAACCCTTCACCCTAACCCCTAAGCCTTACCCTAACCCTTAACCCTAATCCTAATCCTAAACATTAAACCTATCCCTAGCTCTTAAAGCTAACCCTAAACCTTACCCTCACGACTAGACCTAACCCTGACACTAACCTAACACCTAACCCTAACCAGAACCCCTAAACCTAACCCCTATACCTCACCCTAACTCTAACCCCAATCCTAATTCTAACCATACCCCTTCATAAAACACTAACTCCTAACCGCTAACCCTGGCACTAACCAAAAACCCTAATCACTAATCCCTAACCCTAACGCTTAACCTTTACCCAAACCGTTAACCCTCACCCTAAATCTTAACCCTCACCCTAACCTTAACCTTTACTCTAAGCCTAACCCTTAACCCTACAGTAAGGAAGACCCTTAATGCTAATGGGATCCCTTATCCCTAACCCTAACACTACAGCTAAAAATAACCCTAACCTTGGATCCTTAAACCTAACCCCTAACACTTTAACACCAAACCCTAACCGTAATCCTAAGCATTAAACCTAACCCTATCTCTTAACCCTAACGCTAGCCCTTACCCTAACGCCTAGATCTAACCCTAAATCTAACCTATCGCCTAATCCTAACCTTAAGCCCTAATGCTAACACTAACCCTGAACCCTAAACCTACCCGTAACCCTTAACACTAACCCTATCCGTGAACCTAAACCCTGACCCTAACCATTACCCGCATCCAAGCATTTAACCCTGACCCTAACCCTAAACCTTAATGCGAACCTTAACACTAAACCCTAACCCTAAGCCCAACACTTAACCCTAATCCTATCCCTTAACACTAACCCTAACCCTAACCCTAATGCTAACCCCTAAACCTAACCCTAACCTTGATCAGTAAACCTAACCCTAACCTCTAACACAAACCATAGCACATAACTCTAACCCTAAAACTAACCTTAACCCTAACCCTAAACCCTAACACTTAACCTTAACCCTAAGCGTTAACTCTCACGCTAACCTTTAATCCTAACCCTAATCCTAATCTTCAACCCTAAACCTAACACTTAACCCTAACCCTGTACCAAACCCTAACCCCTCATCTTAACCCTAACCGTAAACCTCAACCCTAAACCAAAGTGTAACCGTTAAAACTAAGAGTAACGTTTAACCCTAACCATATTCCCTAACCCTAAGCCCTCACCCTAACACTAAACTTCATCCTTAACCCTAACCAGAATCCTAACCCTATATCTAATTCTCAGACTTCTTGCTTTCTTAGAGTTTAGAAAGCCTGCAATCCTCCCATGCCATGCGTGAAAGGAGGCTCTACCACTGTGTCCTGCATGAAACCCACGGGCCCATACCCAGAGTATGATAGAGTGGGTTCCCGGGTACAATCCCAGCCCCCTATACTCCTCCAGCCCGCCTAATGCAGACAGGGCCCGTGCGCTAAGCATAAACAATACCTTTAACAGATAACCCTAACCCTGAACATAACACCCAACCCTGTTCCTATTTCTCCCCTTAACACGTAAACCTCACTGTGCGCCTAACTTTAACCTCTTATCCTAACGTTAATGCATAACCCATTTCCTGAGAACAACCCCATCCTATAATTCTAACCCTATCTCCTAGTCATCACTGTGACACCTAATCCCTAACCCTAATTCTAAACCGCTAACCCTAACCGTAACCCTACCTACAACCCTAACACTGACAGTAACCCTTATTTCTAACCCCAACGCTATGCCTAACAAAAACCCTAACCCTTGACCCTAACCCTTCACCCTAACCCCTAAGCCTTACCCTAACCCTTAACCCTAATCCTAATCCTAAACATTAAACCTAACCCTAGCTCTTAAAGCTAACCATAAACCTTACCCTCACGACTAGACCTAACCCTGACACTAACCTAACACCTAACCCTAACCAGAACCCCTAAACCTAACCCCTATACCTCACCCTAACTCTAACCCCAATCCTAATTCTAACCATACCCCTTCATAAAACACTAACGCCTAACCGCTAACCCTGGCACTAACCAAAAACCCTAATCACTAATCCCTAACCCTAACGCTTAACCTTTACCCAAACCGTTAACCCTCACCCTAAATCTTAACCCTCACCCTAACCTTAACCTTTACTCTAAGCCTAACCCTTAACCCTACAGTAAGGAAGACCCTTAATGCTAATGGGATCCCTTATCCCTAACCCTAACACTACAGCTAAAAATAACCCTAACCTTGGATCCTTAAACCTAACCCCTAACACTTTAACCCCAAACCCTAACCGTAATCCTAAGCATTAAACCTAACCCTATCTCTTAACCCTAACGCTAGCCCTTACCCTAACGCCTAGATCTAACCCTAAATCTAACCTATCGCCTAATCCTAACCTTAAGCCCTAATGCTAACACTAACCCTGAACCCTAAACCTACCCGTAACCCTTAACACTAACCCTATCCGTGAACCTAAACCCTGACCCTAACCATTACCCGCATCCAAGCATTTAACCCTGACCCTAACCCTAAACCTTAATGCGAACCTTAACACTAAACCCTAACCCTAAGCCCAACACTTAACCCTAATCCTATCCCTTAACACTAACCCTAACCCTAACCCTAATGCTAACCCCTAAACCTAACCCTAACCTTGATCAGTAAACCTAACCCTAACCTCTAACACAAACCATAGCACATAACTCTAACCCTAAAACTAACCTTAACCCTAACCCTAAACCCTAACACTTAACCTTAACCCTAAGCGTTAACTCTCACGCTAACCTTTAATCCTAACCCTAATCCTAATCTTCAACCCTAAACCTAACACTTAACCCTAACCCTGTACCAAACCCTAACCCCTCATCTTAACCCTAACCGTAAACCTCAACCCTAAACCAAAGTGTAACCGTTAAACCTAAGAGTAACGTTTAACCCTAACCATATTCCCTAACCCTAAGCCCTCACCCTAACACTAAACTTCATCCTTAACCCTAACCAGAATCCTAACCCTAAATCTAATTCTCAGACTTCTTGCTTTCTTAGAGTTTAGAAAGCCTGCAATCCTCCCATGCCATGCGTGAAAGGAGGCTCTACCACTGTGTCCTGCATGAAACCCACGGGCCCATACCCAGAGTATGATAGAGTGGGTTCCCTGGTACAATCCCAGCCCCCTAAACTCCTCCAGCCCGCCTAATGCAGACAGGGCCCGTGCGCTAAGCATAAACAATACCTTTAACAGATAACCCTAACCCTGAACATAACACCCAACCCTGTTCCTATTTCTCCCCTTAACACGTAAACCTCACTGTGCGCCTAACTTTAACCTCTTATCCTAACGTTAATGCATAACCCATTTCCTGAGAACAACCCCATCCTATAATTCTAACCCTATCTCCTAGTCATCACTGTGACACCTAATCCCTAACCCTAATTCTAAACCGCTAACCCTAACCGTAACCCTACCTACAACCCTAACACTGACAGTAACCCTTACTTCTAACCTCAACGCTATGCCTAACAAAAACCCTAACCCTTGACCCTAACCCTTCACCCTAACCCCTAAGCCTTACCCTAACCCTTAACCCTAATCCTAATCCTAAACATTAAACCTAACCCTAGCTCTTAAAGCTAACCCTAAACCTTACCCTCACGACTAGACCTAACCCTGACACTAACCTAACACCTAACCCTAACCAGAACCCCTAAACCTAACCCCTATACCTCACCCTAACTCTAACCCCAATCCTAATTCTAACCATACCCCTTCATAAAACACTAACTCCTAATCGCTAACCCTGGCACTAACCAAAAACCCTAATCACTAATCCCTAACCCTAACGCTTAACCTTTACCCAAACCGTTAACCCTCACCCTAAATCTTAACCCTCACCCTAACCTTAACCTTTACTCTAAGCCTAACCCTTAACCCTACAGTAAGGAAGACCCTTAATGCTAATGGGATCCCTTATCCCTAACCCTAACACTACAGCTAAAAATAACCCTAACCTTGGATCCTTAAACCTAACCCCTAACACTTACTTTAACCCCAAACCCTAACCGTAATCCTAAGCATTAAACCTAACCCTATCTCTTAACCCTAACGCTAGCCCTTACCCTAACGCCTAGATCTAACCCTAAATCTAACCTATCGCCTAATCCTAACCTTAAGCCCTAATGCTAACACTAACCCTGAACCCTAAACCTACCCGTAACCCTTAACACTAACCCTATCCGTGAACCTAAACCCTGACCCTAACCATTACCCGCACCCAAGCATTTAACCCTGACCCTAACCATAAACCTTAATGCGAACCTTAACACTAAACCCTAACCCTAAGCCTAACACTTAACCCTAATCCTATCCCTTAACACTAACCCTAACCCTAACCCTAATGCTAACCCCTAAACCTAACCCTAACCTTGATCAGTAAACCTAACCCTAACCTCTAACACAAACCATAGCACATAACTCTAACCCTAAAACTAACCTTAACCCTAACCCTAAACCCTAACACTTAACCTTAACCCTAAGCGTTAACTCTCAAGCTAACCTTTAATCCTAACCCTAATCCTAATCTTCAACCCTAAACCTAACACTTAACCCTAACCCTGTACCAAACCCTAACCCCTCATCTTAACCCTAACCGTAAACCTCAACCCTAAACCAAAGTGTAACCGTTAAACCTAAGAGTAACGTTTAACCCTAACCATATTCCCTAACCCTAAGCCCTCACCCTAACACTAAACTTCATCCTTAACCCTAACCAGAATCCTAACCCTATATCTAATTCTCAGACTTCTTGCTTTCTTAGAGTTTAGAAAGCCTGCAATCCTCCCATGCCATGCGTGAAAGGAGGCTCTACCACTGTGTCCTGCATGAAACCCACGGGCCCATACCCAGAGTATGATAGAGTGGGTTCCCGGGTACAATCCCAGCCCCCTAAACTCCTCCAGCCCGCCTAATGCAGACAGGGCCCGTGCGCTAAGCATAAACAATACCTTTAACAGATAACCCTAACCCTGAACATAACACCCAACCCTGTTCCTATTTCTCCCCTTAACACGTAAACCTCACTGTGCGCCTAACTTTAACCTCTTATCCTAACGTTAATGCATAACCCATTTCCTGAGAACAACCCCATCCTATAATTCTAACCCTATCTCCTAGTCATCACTGTGACACCTAATCCCTAACCCTAATTCTAAACCGCTAACCCTAACCGTAACCCTACCTACAACCCTAACACTGACAGTAACCCTTACTTCTAACCCCAAAGCTATGCCTAACAAAAACCCTAACCCTTGACCCTAACCCTTCACCCTAACCCCTAAGCCTTACCCTAACCCTTAACCCTAATCCTAATCCTAAACATTAAACCTAACCCTAGCTCTTAAAGCTAACCCTAAACCTTACCCTCACGACTAGACCTAACCCTGACACTAACCTAACACCTAACCCTAACCAGAACCCCTAAACCTAACCCCTATACCTCACCCTAACTCTAACCCCGATCCTAATTCTAACCATACCCCTTCATAAAACACTAACTCCTAACCGCTAACCCTGGCACTAACCAAAAACCCTAATCACTAATCCCTAACCCTAACGCTTAACCTTTACCCAAACCGTTAACCCTCACCCTAAATCTTAACCCTCACCCTAACCTTAACCTTTACTCTAAGCCTAACCCTTAACCCTACAGTAAGGAAGACCCTTAATGCTAATGGGATCCCTTATCCCTAACCCTAACACTACAGCTAAAAATAACCCTAACCTTGGATCCTTAAACCTAACCCCTAACACTTACTTTAACCCCAAACCCTAACCGTAATCCTAAGCATTAAACCTAACCCTATCTCTTAACCCTAACGCTAGCCCTTACCCTAACGCCTAGATCTAACCCTAAATCTAACCTATCGCCTAATCCTAACCTTAAGCCCTAATGCTAACACTAACCCTGAACCCTAAACCTACCCGTAACCCTTAACACTAACCCTATCCGTGAACCTAAACCCTGACCCTAACCATTACCCGCACCCAAGCATTTAACCCTGACCCTAACCCTAAACCTTAATGCGAACCTTAACACTAAACCCTAACCCTAAGCCCAACACTTAACCCTAATCCTATCCCTTAACACTAACCCTAACCCTAACCCTAATGCTAACCCCTAAACCTAACCCTAACCTTGATCAGTAAACCTAACCCTAACCTCTAACACAAACCATAGCACATAACTCTAACCCTAAAACTAACCTTAACCCTAACCCTAAACCCTAACACTTAACCTTAACCCTAAGCGTTAACTCTCACGCTAACCTTTAATCCTAACCCTAATCCTAATCTTCAACCCTAAACCTAACACTTAACCCTAACCCTGTACCAAACCCTAACCCCTCATCTTAACCCTAACCGTAAACCTCAACCCTAAACCAAAGTGTAACCGTTAAACCTAAGAGTAACGTTTAACCCTAACCATATTCCCTAACCCTAAGCCCTCACCCTAACACTAAACTTCATCCTTAACCCTAACCAGAATCCTAACCCTATATCTAATTCTCAGACTTCTTGCTTTCTTAGAGTTTAGAAAGCCTGCAATCCTCCCATGCCATGCGTGAAAGGAGGCTCTACCACTGTGTCCTGCATGAAATCCACGGGCCCATACCCAGAGTATGATAGAGTGGGTTCCCGGGTACAATCCCAGCCCCCTAAACTCCTCCAGCCCGCCTAATGCAGACAGGGCCCGTGCGCTAAGCATAAACAATACCTTTAACAGATAACCCTAACCCTGAACATAACACCCAACCCTGTTCCTATTTCTCCCCTTAACACGTAAACCTCACTGTGCGCCTAACTTTAACCTCTTATCCTAACGTTAATGCATAACCCATTTCCTGAGAACAACCCCATCCTATAATTCTAACCCTATCTCCTAGTCATCACTGTGACACCTAATCCCTAACCCTAATTCTAAACCGCTAACCCTAACCGTAACCCTACCTACAACCCTAACACTGACAGTAACCCTTACTTCTAACCCCAACGCTATGCCTAACAAAAACCCTAACCCTTGACCCTAACCCTTCACCCTAACCCCTAAGCCTTACCCTAACCCTTAACCCTAATCCTAATCCTAAACATTAAACCTAACCCTAGCTCTTAAAGCTAACCCTAAACCTTACCCTCACGACTAGACCTAACCCTGACACTAACCTAACACCTAACCCTAACCAGAACCCCTAAACCTAACCCCTATACCTCACCCTAACTCTAACCCCAATCCTAATTCTAACCATACCCCTTCATAAAACACTAACTCCTAACTGCTATCCCTAGCACTAACCAAAAACCCTAATCACTAATCCCTAACCCTAACGCTTAACCTTTACCCAAACCGTTAACCCTCACCCTAAATCTTAACCCTGACCCTAACCTTAACCTTTACTCTAAGCCTAACACTTAACCCTACAGTAAGGAAGACCCTTAATGCTAATGGGATCCCTTATCCCTAACCCTCACACTACAGCTAAAAATAACCCTAACCTTGGATCCTTAAACCTAACCCCTAACACTTACTTTAACCCCAAACCCTAACCCTAATCCTAAGCATTAAACCTAACCCTATCTCTTAACCCTAACACTAGCCCTTACCCTAACGCCTAGATCTAACCCTAAATCTAACCTAACGCCTAATCCTAACCTTAAGCCCTAATGCTAACACTAACCCTGAACCCTAAACCTACCCGTAACCCTTAACACTAACCCTATCCGTGAACCTAAACCCTGACCCTAACCATTACCCGCACCCAAGCATTTAACCCTGACCCTAACCCTAATCCTTAATGCGAACCTTAACACTAAACCCTAACTCTAAGCCCAACACTTAACCCTAATCCTATCCCTTAACACTAACCCTAACCCTAACCCTAATGCTAACCCCTAAACCTAACCCTAACCATTATCAGTAAACCTAACCCTAACCTCTAACACAAACCATAGCACATAACTCTAACCCTAAAAC